>NC_073313.1:161871509-161951164 GCF_027595985.1 Sorex araneus
AACAAACGTGCCACTCGTTAAGGGAGCAAACTGCAATGCATGTCAGTGATGGGGGAGGCTGGGGGAGGCATGGTTGGCGCCTTATGTTGCTTTGAAAATATTGAATAGTGACCTTGAAAATATTGGTCCAGGGCTAGGCAGTGGGGAAGTCATTTGCCTTGCAATGGCCGACCCGGGTTCGATCCCCGGCATCCCACAGGGTCCCGTGAGCCCTGCCAGAAGTGATTCCTGAGTGCAGAGACAGGAGTTAGCCCTGAGCATCACTGGTTGTGACCCAAAAAGCAAAAAAAAAAAAGAAACTATTGGGTTTGGAGAGATAGTACAGGGGTTAAGACACTTACCCTGCATGCAGCTGACCCCAGTTTTTATCCCTGAGCACTGTCAGGAATGACCCCAGAGCACATAGCCAGGAGTACCTCTTGAGCACTGCTACATGGGGCTTAGAACCAGATGAAATAGTAATAGGTATGTGCGCCCTGGAACCAAAAGAAAAATTTGACAATAAGTGTGTAAGTTCACTGTATCACTGTAGCCCTCTCATCCCGTTGCTCATCAATTTGCTCGAGTGGGCACCAGTAACGTCTCCATTGTGAGACTTGTTGTGACTGTTTTTGGCATATTGAATACGCCACGGATTCCTCCGCCCCTCTCAGAGAGTCTGGCAAGCTACTGAGAGTATCTCGCTCACATCACAGAGCCTGGCAAGTATGTAAGTTAAAAAAAGAAAAAAAAAAACTAGGGGCTGGAGCAATAGTACAGCGGGGAGGGCGTTTGCCTTGCACGAGGCTGACCTGGGTTCGATTCCCAGCATCCCATAGGGTCCCCTGAGCACTGCCAGGAGTAATTCCTGAGTGCAGAGCCAGGAGTGACCCCTGAGCATCGCCGGGTATGACCCAAAAAGCAAAAAAAAAAAAAAGAATAACCAACTGTCGCCCTGTGCTGTTGAAACCACGAGCGGGCTCAGAATCCCCCTTTTTTTTATTCCCTGGTACTTAGCGCTTGGAAAACACGTGCCGTAATCTGTTTAAACTGAGCTCCTGATGTATCTGCTGGTCGCTCAATTCTCAGAGCCTTCGTGCGACATAGCTGTTAAAAAAAAAAAAAAAAAACAGACTGATTCTTCTCAATCATCACCAGATCTGTCACCCGTCAGAGACGCTTTGGTACTTTCTTTGACCTCAAATTTGCCGTGTCACACAGTTGAAGGGACAGCCGGCAAAGTTTGCATCAGCTTCTTAGTGTTGAAACGATTTTTGAGAGGTTTTTTTTTCCCCCTCTCCAAGAAACATAAACCCACCTCTTAAGGGAAGCTAGCAAGCAAAGTGAAAAGTTTCAAGGCGGTATCCAAATATTCCCAGATTCTCGTCCGTAAGACTTTTGGAAGCGTCTTGACATAAGCATCACCTTAGTTTTTTTTTTTTTATTTACAAGAAGCTGGTCTGTCAGCAAGATTGACGGCTGTTGCCTGCGTGCCTGGGCTTTGAATTACATCCATATGTCAGACTTCGGCCTCTCGTCCGGGCTGGGGGGTTGAGAAAGGACACTTTTACGTAGCGGTCGGGCTAACGGGTGATTTTTGTTCCATTGCTTTTGTTCTCTTTTTTTTTGTTTTTTTTTGTTGTTGTTGTTTTTTGGGTCACACCTGGCGATGCACAGGGGTTACTCCTGGCTCATGCACTCAGGAATTACTCCTGGCGGTGCTCAGGGGACCCTATGGGATGCTGGGAATCGAACCCGGGTCACCCGTGTGCAAGGCAAAGGCCCTCCCTGCCGTCCTGTCGCTGTGGCCCCAAGACTTTTTAAAGGGGAAATTAAGGGCTGGAGCGATAGCACAGTGGGTAGGGCGTTTGCCTTGCACGCGGCCGATCCGGGTTCGATTCCCAGCATCCCATAGGGTCCCCTGAGCACTGCCAGGAGTGATTCCTGAGTGCAGAGCCAGGAGTAACCCCTGTGCATTACCAGGTGTGACCCAAAAAGCAAAAAAATAATAATAATAAAATAAAAATAAAGGGTAAATTAAATAAATATATATTTTTTGCTTTTTGGGTCCCACCCGGCGATGCTCAGGGGTTCCTCCTGGCTCTGCACTGAGGAATTACCCCTGGCGGTGCTCAGGGGACCCTATGGGATGCTGGGAATCGAACCCGGTTGGCCGCGTGCAAGGCATTTGCCCGCCCCGCTGTGCTATCGCTCCAGCCCCCCCTTTTGTTCTCTTAGGCGGTTTGTACCTACCTGCCTCGAAGGTTCTGCTCGGTGTTGAAATGACATGACTCAAGGCTGTTTTTTGTCCCCTAACGGGACACCAGGCATTCTCGTCTGTGCACGAACCCTTCAGAATTTTGTCCCGGGCTGTCACTTTTGCAACATGTTTTAGCTTTTCAGTCCCTGCTAGAATTTTCCAGAAGTTCACTGCCCTCTGCACCCACTACCCGCAGGGCACCCCCGCCCTGCCCTCCAACGCCAGCTTTGGACCCCCTGGCATGTATCCCCGACCTCCCCCCCCCCCTAGTCTGAGCTGATTGGGAAGTTCAGCCCTGGCTCTGGGAAGGTCACCCTCGCAGCCTGAGGAATCCAAACGGTTTTAAGTATCGTGGCGTTTAGTTTCAGGCGAAATTCGCTCTGACAAGGGGCTGGCAGGCCAATAGGAAAAAGAAATATTTGTGCTCGGAGAAGTGCCTGTGTGTAGAGACCAAGAATGGGACCGCGGGCTGGAAGTGATTTCGGTCTAAAAAAAACAAATCATTAAGAGCGAGCAGAGGGGTAAAACACACAGTTCATATTTTAAAGGGGCTCGGAATGAACCGGCAACGGGGGTTAGGATCACACACTAATTAGCGTGCCGTGCGCGCCTTAACTCGCTCCGTTCCGGCCAGGAACACGCCGGCGAGCCGTCCCCGAGACAGGCAGTGACAGGGTTTCCTCTGCGCTTTAAATCTTGGGCCCCGTTCTCACGGGTGCACGCCCCCCGAAAAACCAAGGTATTATGACAGATTATATAAATGTTGAGCCAGTAACAGACAAACAGTTACTCCAAGGAGGTGCTAATGACTCGCTTTATTGACCTAAGGGTTACTCCAGCAGCCAGGCTGAGTTCCCTTCACGTTTGGTGGCGCAGAATGGGGCGTCACAGAAAGGCCGCCTCCAGGAAGCCCTCCCGGCTTGCTGAAGTGACGAGGTGGCAGCTGCTCATTACCCAGGTGGCTGGGCAGGGCCTGAGGCAGCTCAGGGTTGAGTCAAAACTCATGAGCACACCTGACAGCCCCCATCCTACATTTATTTCCCCCCACCTCCCATTAATTGCTACAAATAAGGAAAAAAAAAATTCCTTCTCCTGTCTTTAGTTATTCCTTAGAAGTCTGCGTTTTCCTCAGGCTGGTTTGAGCCGCCGGAATACAGGGTTCGAGGCATCCCCTCTGGAATTGTGCAGGAGATAAGAAGAAAATGAAACAGGAGTCGCTTTGGATGGGGGGGAGGGGCGGGGGTTGGCAGTATCGAAGGGAGAGAATTGAATTCACGGTCAAGTTCCTAAGGAACCGGAAGTTGGACCAGCAAACGTGATAAGAGCTCGTGAAGAGTGGGTGATACAGGCGTGACAGATGCCCCCCAAGAACTAGTTAAAAGGAAAAGCTCCGTGAGACTTTTTGTTTTATTTATTTGTGACTTTGGGGGTCACACCTGGCGATGCTCAGGAGTTCCTCCTGGCTCTGCACTCAGGAATCACTCCTGGCGGTGCTCGGGGGACCCTATGGGATACCGGGGATCGAACCGGGGTCGGCCGTGTGCAAGGCAAACGCCCTCCCTGCCGTCCTGTCGCTGTGGCCCCAAGACTTTTTAAAGGGGAAATTAAGGGCTGGAGCGATAGCACAGCGGGGAGGGCGTTTGCCTTGCACGCGGCCGACCCGGGTTCGAATCCCAGCATCCCATAGGGTCCCCTGAGCACCGCCAGGAGTAATTCCTGAGTGCAGAGCCAGGAGGAACCCCTGTGCATCGCCGGGTGGGACCCAAAAAGCAATATATATATATATATATATATATATATATATATATATAATTTCCCCTTTATTTTTTTTTGCTTTTTGGGACCCAAAAAGCAATATATATATATATATATATATATATATATATATATATATATATATATAATTTCCCCTTTATTTTTTTTTGCTTTTTGGGTCCCACCCGGCGATGCACAGGGGTTCCTCCTGGCTCTGCACTCAGGAATTACTCCTGGCGGTGCTCAGGGGACCCTATGGGATGCTGGGATTCGAACCCGGGTCGGCCGCGTGCAAGGCAAACGCCCTCCCCGCTGTGCTATCGCTCCAGCCCCAAGGGAAGTTAAAATTTTTTAAATCAATGTGCGAATGATTATCAACTGTACCATCTTCACAGAGAAGACAAAATCTTTCAAATAGCTTCTGCAGAGGGGCTAGACAACAGACGAAGGTGTGTGATGAGACGGGTAGGTACAATATAGTGAGCTGGCATTCCTTCACCATTTGGAATAAATCAGTGATTATCCTGCAACTGGTTCTTCCATCATTAACACAAATTAGTTTCTTTAGCCAAAGCCTCTCAGAATAGTAACTAAATTGAAAGGTGCGATTTCCCTCCCGTGGAACAAGCAGATGTCTTTAAAAAAGATTTTTTTTCTAAATAAATTCCAGATGATTAAACAGGCATCCTTAAATTCTTCATTCAGCTCATCATTTGTCCTTAATTTGGGGGGGAAATACTACTTCGTTTTATTCCACTGAAAAGAGCCTTGAAGTTTCCTGATCAAGCCTTAGCTTGATCATAAAATGCAAAACTGGCCCACGGGTGTCTCAGAGATGGAGTCGAAGAAAGCCGAAAGCACACTCGAAATACATCGGCGAGACTCGTGAAAAGATTGCTTGATTGTGCTATTTTTCCTCGAGTACAGAGGCCCGAGTGCAAAGGAAGGCTTTAAGCAAAATAAAATATGAACTTTACTGGGGCTGGAGCGGTTGCACAGCGGGGAAGGCGTTTGCCTTGCACACGGCCGACCCGGGTTCGATTCCCAGCATCCCATAGGGTCCCCTGAGCACCACCACGGGTAATTCCTGAGTGCAGAGCCGGGATTGACCCCTGTGCATCGCCAGCTGTGACCCAAAAAGCCAATATATATATATATATATATATGTGTGTGTGTGTGTGTGTGTGTACTTTACTAATTCCGAATTTACAGAGACTCTTGGCGGATTCAGCAAAACGCTTCGACATGATCCTATCAGCCGGTATTTAACACGCGTGCAAATTGCATTTCGACCATGTCCAATTAGAATCTGAAAATCTTAATTGCTTTAATTCATAAAGGCCCCCCCCCACTCCCCAATCTTTGCATGTCATCGACAGATTCCTAGTTAGTCTTTTGTGGCTGCGTTTTGGGGTTTGGTGGGTTTTGGGGTGTGGTTTTTTTTTTTTTTTGCTTTTTGGGGGCCACACAGATGAGGTACCCAGGCTCGAACCCGGGTCGGCCGCATGCAGGGCTAGCGTCCTCCCCGCTGTCCTGTCATTCTGGTCTTTGCTATTTCGCCTTAACTAAAGCGTTTCGCATTGAGAAGATAAAACATTCATTACCTGGGCGGAGCAGCCACGGGAACCCCATTCTGGAAGTGTTGCAACAGCCTGAGAAATTGGGTGGAAGATGCGAAAACCAGCTCAAAAGGAGGACAAGCCCGCCCCCGGGTGGTCATTCTGTGAAGCACAAGCCCATCAGCTCTGGGTCTCTTAAGTCCAAATTGGTCTTGATAGGACCTCACTCTGTCTGCGCTTCTCTTGCTAGCATAGATCAGAACTTCAGGGGGGCAGAGGGGTAGTCCTGCAGTGAGGGCCCCTGCCTTTCATACGGCTGGCCCAGGTTCAATTCCCGGCATCCCTGAGCACAGAACAACCCCATGCACCGCTGGGTGTGGCCCAAAATTAAAATAATAATGCCCAAAAGTAGAGAGAAAGAGAGTATGGGGGAAATTGTCTGCTATAGAGGCAGGGGGAGGGTTCGGGACGTGGGGGATGGGGGGATACTGGGGACACTGGTGGTGGGAAATGTGCACTGGTGGAGGGATGGGGGCTCGATCATTGTATGATGGAAACTCAAATACGAAAGCTTTGTAAATGCAGCTCACGGTGATTCTGTTTAAAAAATAATAATTATGAGGAAAAAATTAGCACACAAGGTTCAACCTTTAACAATATGGTAGTAAATATTTTATACAAGGGCTTAAAGGCTCCAGGGTGAGATACAGCCATCTTCATACACTTTCCTCAAAGGGTACATTTTTTTGGATCATTTTTAGCGGATGATTGATAAAAGGGCTGGAGCGATAGCACAGTAGTAGGGCATTCGCCTTTCACGCAGCTGACCCGTGTTCGATTCCTCCGCCCCTCTCGGAGAGCCCGGCAAGCTACCGAGAGTATCGAGCCCGCATGGCAGAGCCTGGCAAGCTACCCGTGGTGTATTGGATATGCCAAAAACAGTAACAACAAGTCTCTCAATGAGAGACGTTACTGGTGCCCGCTCAAACAAATCGATGAGCAACGGGATGACAGTGACAGTGACAGATTGATTAAAAAAAAATACAAAATAGGTTATTTAGGACCTGCTTTGGGGACAGGTTTGGGGGACGGTGATGAGAAAATGTGAAATAATTGTGGTGGGAAGATGTCACGGTGGTGGGATGGGTGGTGGGATGTTGAATGTAATAAATGATTGTGCACAACTTTATAAAAAGAGAAGTAATAAAGTAAAAAAATTAAATAATAATTTAAGGGGTAAGGGAGGGTCCAAGTGGCAAAGTTCACGCTTAGCCTGTTCGATCCTTGGCACTCCACAGCCCCAAGGCACTGCCAAGAATTGCCCCCAAGATCTTGGTCTCTTGAAAAACTGAGTTTCAATGCCGGGGTGGGGGGAGGGGAGGAATCACTTCTTCCCAAATATCCCAGCACTTGTGAATCCATCTGCAGTCTGAGTTCGGGAGTCTGGACAGAATCTCAGATTTAAGGATTAGGGGTGAGATTTAGCGTGGGCCAGGGGGTGAGAGAGCCCCACGGAGGCTGGGTTGATTATTGCTGAGGATCCATCTAGCCTGTGTGTGTGTGTGTGTGTGTGTGTGTGTGTGTGTGTAAGAGAGAGGGGGAGGGAGACAGGGAGAAAGAGAGAGGAAGAGAGGGAGAAGAAAGGGAGAGAGAGAGGGAGATGGAGGAAGAAGGAGATAGAGAGAGAAAGGGAGAAGGAGAAAGAGGGAAATGGAGAGAGAGAGGGAGGGAGGGAAAGAAGGAGGAAGAGAGACAGGGAGAGAGAGGGGGAGAGAGGGAGAAAGAGAGGAAAAGAGGGGAAAGAAAGGGAGAGGGAGGGAGAGAGAGGGAGAGAGGGAGAATGAGATGGAGGAAGGAGATGGAGCGAGAGTGGGAGAGAGAAAGGGAGGAGAAAGAGGTAAATGGAGAGAGGGGGAGGGAGGAAAGAAGGAGGGAGAGAGGGAGGGAGAGAGGGAGAAAGAGAAAGAAGAAGAGAGGGGGAAGAAAGGGAGAGGGAGGGAGAGAGGGATAGAGGGAGAAGGAGATGGAGGAAGAAGGAGATGGAGTGAGAGTGGGAGAGAGAAAGGGAGAAGGAGAAAGGGAAATAGAGAGAGGAAGGGAGGGAAAGAAGGAGGGAGAGAGAGGGAGAAAGAGAAAGAGAGGAAGAGAAGGGGGAAGAAAGGAAGAGGGAGGGAGAGGGATAGAGCGAGAGCGGGAGAAAGGAAGGAGAAAGAGGGAAATGGAGAGAGGGAGGGAGAGGGAGAAAGAGGGAGAGAGAGAGGGAGGGAGAGAGAGGGGGGAGAGGGAGAGGGAGAGGGAGAGAGAGAGGGCGCTCCTGGCTTGCACTCATCCCGGAGCCCCCACTAACCGTCCCTGCCCGGCAGCAGAGACTGTCCTCGCCTGTCCCCCCAGTAATGCTGGTTACTTTCCGCTCACGCAGCACCTTCCAGCCCAGGATTCCCAAGTGCTTTGCCACTGTGCGCTAATTCCCCTCACCACCCCCGCCCAGGTAGGTGGTGGTCTCCCCTGTGGCCAGGAGCATTCCCCCCCCCCCCGCCCCCGCTGCATGTGAATGTCACGTCATGTCGCGTTTGCTGCCTCTTCTGAGTGGCGTCCTGGGGGCCACGGCCAGGACCGTCCACACCGCAGGGAGCCCACCCCTGCGGGCTGAACCGACTGGGAAGCGTTTGTCTCCCGTGGAATCTAACGTTGAGAGACTTTAAAGAGAGCATCAGGGGCCGGAGCGATAGCACAGCGGGGAGGGCGTTGGCCTGGCAGGCGGCCGACCCGGGTTTGATTCCCAGCATCCCATAAGGTCCCCTGAGCACCGCCAGGAGTGATTCCTGAGTGCAGAGCCAGGAATCAGCCCTGAGCATCACCGGTGGGACCCAAAAAAGCAAAATAATGATGATAATAATAAAGAGCATCACCCTGAGCTGATGTCACTTTCAGCAGATGCTGGAAATTGTAAGATGGGAGGGGCAGGGGAGAAAAGGCATTTAAAGCCCCCCGAATGCATCGTGGTTGCTGGGTCATCGAGAGCTGTTTGTCTGAGGGTGTTTTTCAGCCTTAGCAACTCCACGGCGAAAAATCTCAACAGCCAAACTTCTCCACTAATTCCAAGTGGGTCTGTGTATTTTGGTTCATAGACACTGATTATTGGTTTTTGGGTTTTTTGCTTTGTTTTGTTTTGTTTTGTTTTGAGACATCTTCAAAGCTACCTCTAGAATAATACATCTAGGGGCTGGAGTGATAGCCCAGCAGGGAGGGTGTTTGCCTTGCACGCGGCTGACCTGGTTCAATTCCTGGCATCCCATAGGGTCGCCCGAGCACTACCAGGAGTAATTCCTGAGTGCAGAGCCAGAAATAACCCCTGTGCATCGCCAGATGTGACACAAGAAGAGAAAAAAAAAAAGAATACATCTAGCCTACAGAAAATGCAATCTTGCCATGAGATTCTTACCACTTCAGAATTCAGGTTAAAACTATTCTTAACCAGCTTTCAGAAAATTGAGAAGAGTTTTTGTTCGAGATGGGACATGAGGCAGTTAGGCCCTGGTCCTTCCAGAAATGCTCTTTCCCTATGAATATGGCCTGTGTGTGTGCTGTGATGCTTTTCATTGGGTCGTTAGTTCTGTCCCACAATACACACAAACACACGTCATTTACAACCTTAACACTCTAATTTCTCCTTTAGAATGGTGGAAGGGGGGCTGGAGTGATAGCACAGCGGGAAGGACGTTTGCCCTGCACGCGGCCGACCCGGATTCAATTCCCAGCATCCCATAGGGTCCCCTGAGCACCACCAGGAGTAATTCCTGAGTGCAGAGCCAGGAGTAACCCCTGAGCATCGCCGGGTGTGACCCAAAAACCAAAAAAAAAAATGGTGGAAAGAAGTTTGTGCCCATCTGCATATGTTTTTCGAGATTTTACTGGTAAAGGGAAAAGGAAAAGTCTCTTTCCATCGCTTGTCTTTACAAATGCTTTTGTCTTTTGTGCGCATTTTTTTCCCTAAGCTTCTATCCACGCATTGTAGCCCATCCCCTCTGGCTGGAAACAGGTTCGGCTGCATGAGCAGTGCATGTGCAAAGGGCGGACGCTGCCGTGGCCACCGTGAGAGCAAACGCCTCATCACTCTGCTGAGGACCGGGTCACTCTCTGGTGTTGAGACTGTGCTTTGGGGAACAGATTCTCTTCGAAATCTTATTTGTTGATGAAGTTTTTTTTAAGGAATAAAATTGTGTCTTGGGCTTCTCGGCTCTTTGGGCCCAAATTTCTGCAGAAGAAGTTGAACTGAAATCTATCATCCCCTCCGATCACTCAAAATTTGTATGTTTTATGGGATCCAGAGCGATGGCACAGCGGGGAGGGCATTGGCCTTGCTCACAGCCAACCCGGGTTCGATCCCCGGCATCCCCTAGAGTCCCCCCGAGCACCGCCAGGAGTGATCCCTGAGCACTGAGCCAGGAGTCAGCCCTGAGCATCGCCGGGTGTGGCCCCCCAAACTGGAAAGTCGTGTCTGTTGGGCATAATTAACTCAGAGATGGAACGAAGGTTCCTAGCAGGCACCGACACCAGGCCTGGGCCGGGTAGGGGTCCAGCCCGCTTCCTGACCTCATGCGTTGTAGACGGAGGGAGTCCGGCTTGGCTAATGAACTCTCTTTTCTCTCCCTAGCCTCGGAGTGGACGGCTTCGGCTCGCTGGGCCGCCCAGCCACCGCCTACGGCTTCCGGCCCGATGAATCCTTCTACTTCGGCTTCGGGCCCCGATGAAGCCCTTCCCTGACCCCTGACCCCTGCCACCGTCCCCTCCCCCCGATGCATGTCACCCCCTCCACGCCGCGTGGGCCCGTGTCTCGCTCTTCCTTCCACGGCGTCAGCTGCAGGCAAGCGCCCGCCCCTCCCGGCCCGCTGGAGTCCCCACACCGTCCCCTGAGGCCCCCCGAGGTACCCCGTGTCCGCCGAGAAACAAACTCTCTAGGATGTCCACGCGACTTGATTTCATTCCCATTAAAAAAGCAGAAAAACACGGACCAGCAGCGAGCATCCTTCCTGCGTCCCCGAATGTCACGGGTCCCTGCCTTCTTGCCCCCCTGCATGCTCCAGGGTCCAGCCCCCACCCCCACCCCCCCCAGCGGTGCTCAGCTCTCCTAGAGGGACCATAGCAGGTGCCAGGAATTGAACCTTGGCCCGGGGTACCAGGCAAGCGCCCTCCCCCTGCACCATCTCTCGGGGCCGCATCCCCCAGAGCAGGTGCCCTAAAGGATGGCTGAGTGGGATCATTTCAGCAAATCGGTTTCGTGTCCGTCAGCTGCTTCGTGTGGGAAAAAAATCTAAAGCTGTGACGCTTCTCCCAGCACCCAAGGGGTTGCATGATTCCTAGAAGCCATAATGTGGGAAAGTTCCTTTGTAACCTAGCACCAGCACCTCTTCTTCACCGAGAGGCTCATTTCCCCGTTATTCACTTTATTCCAGTGGGGACAGGGAGGCGGGAAGCCCCTGTTCGGGGAACACCCATTCGTGGTGCAACAGTGAACGTTTATGAGGGGGTGGGGGACCAAATGCTTTTCCTCGTGGGGGTGCACAAGGGAAATGAAGTCAAACGCTAAGACCAGACGCAATTCTTTGAACACCTGCTAAAGGCATGCAGAGAGGCAACCCAGCGTCAGCGTTTGGACTCAGACCTTGCTCCATTACTGATTTGGCTTCAACAGCACAGCGGGGAGGGCGTTTGCCTTGCATGCGGCCGACCCAGGTTCGATTCCTCCGCCCCTCTCGGAGAGCCTGGCAAGCTCCCGAGAGGATCCCGTCCGCACGGCAGAGCCTGGCAAGCTCCCCATGGCGTCTTCGAGATGCCAAACACAGTCACAACAAGTCTCATCACGGAGACGTGACTGGTCTCGAGCAAATCGATGAACGGGATGGCAGTGTGATCCTTAAGCAGAGAGTCGGGAACCTGGGGAGACCCGGGGAAAGGCTGTGATGGATCCGAGAAGCCACGTGCATAAAAATCCACCCCGCGTGGCCTGCCTCTGGCTAGCACATGCCTCGGAATTCGCCGTGGAACAATCTCGCTTCGTGATTTGTCTTCATTTCCAACTGCCGCCTTCCCTGGCCCTTCCCGCTGACGTCCTTGCAACCACCCGGGAGGAATCTCACACACTCCCGGGTGTGGTTCTCGCAGGGGCCTTCCTCAGCGCGCCCCCCTGCACCCCCCCCCCCCCGTGTGGTCCAGGCACCAGGCTGGGACTCCCTTAGCTGTGCGGGGAAAACAGAGACAGAAGCTGCCAAGTTCAGACTCATGAGGGCTCTGCTCTGCGCAACCAGAGACCAACCCTAGCGCCAAGCCCGCATGCTGCTTTCAAACGGAGAGATGGGTCTGAGAGACGGCGCCTCCAGGCAGCCCACCCTGCTTTCACCATGCGTGTCACCGCAGGCAGCAACCCCTAAGCACCTGGGGTCGGGGTGGGGGGGGTGTTTGGCCTGCACAAATGAGGGTGGGGGGCAGTGTCTGGGTGGGCGGCTGGGTTTTGTGGGTCCAGGACTTCAGTTGATGCAGGGGTGAGTCTCCCACTCCCCCCGCCACCCACGGAGGAAGCCTAGGTGTCAAGTTCCAGAGACAAACAGAGACAAACATGAGGCAGCTGGATCCCTACCCAGCTGATTCTCGTGCTGGCTGATGGGAGGAAGGGAGGGAAGGGGGGATGGGAGAGGCAACACCTCAAGCCAGCCAGGTGAGGGGATGGCTAGAATACAGGTGTGTCCGCCCCCCCAAGGCTGCAAAATCCCGTCCACAGCCTGCCCTGAAGATTCTGGACCCCCCCGAGGCTGAGGTAGGTGGTCCGCGTGTGTGGAAGCGAACTGAGCTCGAGACAAACCACCAGGCAGTGAAACAGCTGGTTCAAAAAAATAATTTACAGACTTAAAAACAAAACAAAACTGTGGTCTTAGTAGTTCTTGCTTGGGGGCCATACTCAGGGATGCTCAGAGCCGACTCCAGGCTCTGCACTCAGGAATCACTCCTGGCGGGGCTTCTGGGCCCATATGGGGGTGGCCGGGGATCGAACCCGGGTCTGCAAGATGCAGGGCAAACGCCCTCCCCTCTCCACCCTCTCTCTCCAGCCCCGGCCCAAATTTTAGTAGTTTCTAGGTGAGTGCGGGCTTAAGGGCTTACAGGACATTCTCAGGGGGCTGTCCGGGCTGAAATTGAATATAAAGCAAGCGTCATCGAATCTGGATGGACTTTTTTTTTTTTTTTTTTGCTTTTTGGGTCACACCTGGCAATGCACAGGGGTTACTCCTGGCTCTGCACTCAGGAATTAACCCCTGGCGGTGCTCAGGGGACCCTATGGGATGCTGGGAATTGAACCCGGGTTGGCCGCGTGCAAGGCAAACGCCCTACCCTCTGTGCTATCGCTCCAGCCCTGGACTTTTTCTTTTTTTAATTGCTTTTGTTATTGTTTTTTCCTTTTTGATTTTGGGTTTGGGGTGTGTTTTTCCCCCCCCCCCCCCTCCGCAGTTTTTAACGTGCCTACCAGTAAATTCAAAATTAGAATCAAAGCGACTGGCACTCTGATTCCCGAGAAAATACTGCTCACGTCTGTTTCTTAGGACACGGGGGACACTTCTGCCGGAGCAAGCAGCACACACCAGGTGGCCTGTCCGCTTCCCGTGAAGCGTGAGGAGCGATCCTGGAGTCCTTGTCCGTCTTTCTTTTTTTTTTTAATTGAATCACTGTGATTTAGACCTTTGCAAAGCTGTTCGTGACTGGGTGTCAGTCACAGTGTTGCAACACCCATCCCTCCACCAAACTCTGCGCCCAGCGCCGCGGGGCACAGCCTCGACCTTCGCCCGCTGCAGCCGCCGCAGCGCCCGCTTCCGCCCTGAGCGCGCGGCCAATCAGAGGCGCGGATCGGGCCGTCGCTCTCCCGAGAGTCCTATCCAATCGCGGTGCGTCTCCCCTCCGCCCCGCCCCTCTCGCGTTTACCCGACGTGGACTGCGGCCATCTTGGACTCGGGCGGAAGTCCAGTTACCGCCGCCAGCTTGAAAGCCTGAACGATCAGAACGACTCTCAACCGGCGTAGCCCGCGCGGTGGACTCGGAGATCGGTAGAGGAGGCGTCTCCGCCGCCGTGCAGGCGTCCGGGGGCCGGCCAAGGGGGCCGCGGGCCGACCCCGCTGCCCACACCCAAGATGGCCGCGCCCGCGACTCCCCGGGCGGCCGCTCTAGCACGGTTCCGGCGCGCGCGTCTCGGTGGTGGCGCCGACGGCAGTGCAGGCGGACGTTCGCGCCGGGTTCCGGCGCGTCTCGATGGTGTCGGGGACCCCCGACCCCCGGAGCGCGCGGCTGTAGCGGCCGCGGGGGGCGGCGCCGGCCGGGGGCGCAGCCGGGCCGAGCCCCGCAGGTCAGCGGGGCCGGGCGGGGCCGGGCGGGGAGCCAGGCCGGGCCGCGTCCCGCCCCGAGGCTGGTCCCGGGACCCCGGGCGGGCGCCCCGCGCGCGTCCCCAGACCCCCGGGACCCCCGGGCCGGAGCCACAGGTGGGCGCGGAGCGGGGGCGCCCCGGGACGGAAATGCGGGCGGGCGGGCACTGGACGGTCCGGCCGCTCGCTGCCCTCCAGGGTCCGAGCCCGACGGTTAGCGCACCGCTGGGAAAAACGGTCCGGGGGCGCCTCCCCGCGACCCCCGGCACGCCTGGGGCTGCCCCGCCCAGCCCGGGCCCCCCGGCCTGTGCCGGGACCCCAGAGCCAGCCCTGAGCCCGCGACCCCCCGCCCCCGCAGGACTCGGGGTCCCCCCTGAGCCTGCGCCCCTCCAGGTCCCGGGGTCCCCCCTGAGCCCTCGACCCCCTCAGGTTCCGGGATCCCCCTGGGCCCGCGCCCCTCCAGGTCCCGGGGTCCCCCCAAGTACACGTATCCCCCCCAGGTCCCGGGTTCCCCTCACTGAGCCCGTTGCCCTCCCCAGGTCCTGGGGACCCCCCCGAGCCCGCGCCCCTCCAGGACCCAGGATCTCCCAAGACAACCCCCATGAGCCCGTGCCCAGCCGCGGTCCCCACCTAAGCCTGCTCTCCCCCAGGTTCCGGGTCCCCCTGAGCACGCCCCCATCAGGTCCCGGAGTCCCCCCTTAACCTGCGCCCCTCCAGGTCCCGGGGTTCCCCCCTGAGCCCGCGCCCCACAGGTCCTGGGGTCCCCCTGAACCTGCACCCCCCCAGGTCCCGGGGTCCCCCAGGCCACGCCCTGAACCTGCACCCCTCCAGGTCCCGGGGTTCCCCCCTGAGCCCGCGCCCTCCCAGGTCCCGGGGTCCCCCAGGACACCCCCTGAACCTGCGCCCCTCCAGGTCCCAGGGTTTACCCCTGAACCCGCAGCCCCCCCAGGTCCCGGAGTCTCCCAGGCCAACGCCCCTAAGCCTGCCACCCCCAGGTCTCAGGGTCCCCCCCCAGCCCGCGCCCTCCCAGGTCCCGGGGTCCCCCAGGCCGCCACCCCCCGAACCTGCGCCCCCCCAAGGTCCCGGGGTCCCCCAGGCCGCCCCCCCTGAGCTCGCCCCCTGAGCCCGCGCCCCCCCCCCCCGCAGGTCCCGGGATGGGCGCGGAGAGCAGCGCGCTCCGGAGCCACGCGCTGGCGGGACCCCCCGAGACGCTGCCCGGCGGCCTGGCCGTGTCCCCTGCGCGGCTGCAGGATGGACGCGCCGCCTCCGTGTTCCTGTACCGCCGCGGCAAGGAGGACCGCGTGCACCAGGCGGCCCAGGTACCCCCACTGCCCACGCTGCGGGGCCACCCGCACCCCGACGGTCCTCTCCGAGCCGTGCCACGAGCCCTCCCCGAGTGACCGCAGGGCTCCCGGGTCCTCGTGCCGGGCTGCCCACGGGCCTGGCCGCGTCCAGTGGCTCCTGGACGGTCCTGGGGAGGGGACCCTGGGAGGGGGCCAGGCGGGCACAGGTGGCCACTCGTGGGCCCTCTGCGAGGCGAAGCTGCCCAGGGGCTGGGTTCGGGGTGAGGCTGCGACTTGGTTGCCCCCCAGACTCTCAGAGCACTGTCCGCATGGGAGCAGGGCTGTGCACATGTCGGGGGGTCCCGCTCACCCCCCTCCCCCCCGTGTCTGCAGCAGCTGAAGACCCTGCGACACCCCAACCTGCTGCGCTTCCTGTCGTGCGCCGTGGAGGCCGACGGGGTCCGGCTGCTGACGGAGCGCGTGCAGCCCCTACAGAGTGCGCTGGACACGCTGGCCCCCGCCGAGGTCTGTGCAGGCATCTATGACGTACTGCGCGCGCTCGTCTTCCTGCACGACCGGGTGAGCGCGGGGCGTGGGGGGGGGCGCCGGGCGGGGGGGGGCGTCGGGCTAGGGAAGGGGGGACCCCAGCTGGGGGAGGGGGGCGCCGGGCTGGGGGAGGGGGGACCCCGGCTGGGGGGGGGCGCCGGGCTAGGGGAGGGGGGACCCCAGCTGTGGGAGGGGGGCGCCGGGCTGGGGGACCCCGGCTGGGGGGGGCGCTGGGCTAGGGAAGGGGGGACCCCGGCTGGGGGAGGAGGCGCTGGGCTGGGGGGTGGGCCCCGGCTGGGGGGGCGCCGGGCTGGGGGAGGGGGGACCCCGGCTGGGGGAGGGGGCGCTGGGCTGAGGGGTGGGCCCCGGCTGGGGGGGCGCCGGGCTGGGGGAGGGGGGACCCCGGCTGGGGGAGGGGGGCCACTGGGCTGGGGGATGGGGGACCCCCGGTTGGGGGGTTAAGGCGGGCTGGGGGGCGCCGGGCTGGGGGGGGCCGCTGGGCTGGGGGGGCGCCAGGCTGGGGGAGGGGAGACCCCAGCTGGGGGAGGGTTGGGGGGGCCCATTCAGGGGTGGGGGACCCCATATGGTGGGACCCTGGGTGTTGGGACCCCGGGAATGGGGGCCCATGGGTGATGCTGATCTTTGTGGCCTGGGCGGGGTGACCCGAGCCCTGAGGCTCACCCTCCTCCTCCCTCCCCTCCCCCACTCCGCGTCCCCCCACCCCAGGGGCGGCTGACGCACAACAACGTGTGCCCGGCCTCAGTGTTCGTGAGCGAGGAGGGGGACTGGAAGCTGGGGGGCATGGACACCGTGTGCGGCTTCTCGCAGGCCACCCCCGAGGTGAGCCCCCACCCGCCCCCCTCCCCTCCCCCCTCCCTGCGCCCAGACCCCCAGTTGGCTGCCACACCCCTCCCTGCCCGCCTCGGGGGTGTCGGGGGACCCTCCCGTGGATCATGAGCACCCCAGGGAGAGTCCAGCCCGGGGCAGCCCCGAGTGACCGTCCTGCCCCCCCCCCCACCCCCCAACACCCTGAGCTGAGCCACGCGGCACCCGCCCTCTGCCCCTCACTGGGGCCATCAGGGACCCCCCTGCCCCCCTCAGCTTCCCTGAAAACGCCGGGTCCCGGGTCCCCACATGGTCCCCGGCTGGGGTGGGCACAGATGGGCCCTGGGCTGCCCCGTGACCCGCCTGCCCGCCGTGTCCCCAGTTTCTCAGGAGCATCCAGCCTCTGCGGGACCCGGCGTTCGTCCCTCCGGAGGAGACGGTGAGTGGACCACTGCCCGGGGCTGCCCGGTGTCCAGGAGCAGGAGGGCGGGGGCCGGCGGGAAGCAGGTGCCTGTCACTCCTCGTCCCGAGAACAGGCAGGAGCAAAGGGCCGGGGGCCGGCTCTCCCGACACTGGAAATGGGTGTGTCCCCGTGCCGTGATGATGCCGGGGGGGGGGGGGGGGGGGAGTGAGGCGGCACACGCTGGCTCTGAGACTGCCCCCTCTCGGGGTCCCCTCACCCCCCCCCCCCGCCCGCAGGCGCCCGGCTTCAGCACGCTGCCCGACTCGCACGGCCACGCCCGCGACGCCTACTCCTTCGGGATGCTGGTGACGAGCCTGCTGCGTGGGCAGGGTGAGCGGGCGCCCCGCGGGCCACGAGGGTGGGGGGAGCCGCGCCCCCCCCCCACCGGGCCTCACTGGCCACTCCCGGTTGCAGCCGAGGCGCTGGGCAGCCTGCAGCCCACCCTGCACGACGCCCTCCTGCACCCGCTCCCGCACGGCCGCCCGCCCCTCCGCACGCTGCTGGCCCACGACTTCTTCAGGTGAGGCGGGGACACCGCAGGGGGACACTGCAGGGGGGAGGGGGCTCCGCCCTTCAGCAGGACACGGGGTGCCACCCTGGAGGGCACCTGGGAGGAATAGTCCTCGTAGCTTTATTATTGTCGGAGGCTGTGTGGGGTGAGTGAGCACTGGGTGAGGAGTAATACTCATGGCTTTGTTGGGGGCGGTGCAAGCTGAGAGAGCACTGGACGAGGAGTAGGCCTCATGGCTTTATTGTTGGAGCAGTGTAGGCTGAGGGAGCACTGGGCGAGGAGTAGCCCTCATGGCTTTATTGTTGGGGGCTGTGTGGACTGAGGGAGCACTGGACGAGGAGTAGCCTTCATGGCTCTATTGTTGGGGGCCATGCGGGCTGAGGGGGCATGGGGATCCTGGCACCGGCCTTGCGGCCCCACCACCCCCCTGCCCGGCAGCCCCAGGTTTGGGAGATGCGGGTGGAAGCCCCGGGCCGGTCTGTCCCTGGGCCCCTGACCCCGCTCCCGTGTCTGTCTGTCCTGCCGCACTCAGGAACGACTTTCTGGAGGTGGTGACCTTCCTGAAGAGCCTGACGCTGAAGAGTGAAGAGGAGAAGACCGAGTTCTTCAAGTAAGTCGGTGGCCTGCCTGGAGGCGGCAGCCTCGAGCCTGCGGGTGGGTCACCCCGGGCCCCGGGCCTGGCCGGGCCAGCCGGCAGCGCACAGGTCACTGCAGGACGGGGACGGGGACGGGAGGTGGGGACGCCGGGGCGGGGGTCACTGCAGGACGGGGACGGGAGGTGGGGACGCCGGGGCGGGGGTCACTGCAGGACGGGGACGGGAGGTGGGGACGCCGGGGCGGGGGGTCACTGCAGGACGGGGACAGGAGGTGGGGATGCCGGGGCGGGGGGTCACTGCAGGACGGGGACGGGAGGTGGGGACGCCAGGGCGGGGGGTCACTGCAGGACGGGGACGGGAGGTAGGGACGCCGGGGCGGGGGCCGCTGACCCGGGCGCCCGCAGGTTCCTGCTGGACAGGGTCAGCGGCCTGTCTGAGGAGCTCATCGCCGCGCGCCTGGTGCCACTGCTGCTCAACCCGCTGGTGCTCGCCGAGCCCGTGGCCGTGAGGAGCTTCCTGCCGCACCTGCTGGGGCCCAAGACGGGTGAGGCCCCCCGCGGAGCCCGGGGGTGCCCTCCCGGGGTGGCGGGGGCCCGGGGGTGCCCTCCCGGGGTGGCGGGGGGCCCGGGGGTGCCCTGCCCCCGTGACCCGGCCCTCCCTGCAGCCGGCGGCCCCGGGGAGGTGCCCTGCCTGCTGTCGCCGCCGCTGTTCCGGGCGCGGGTCATCCCGGCGCTGCTGCAGCTCTTCCAGGTGCACGAGGAGCACGTGCGCCTGGCGCTGCTCGGCCACCTGGACGCTTACGTGGGCCACTTCTCCCCCGAGCAGCTGCGCGGCGTCATCCTGCCACAGGTGAGTGCTCCCTGGGGGTGGGCTGTCAGCGTGCCCCGCCCCCTCGGAAGCCCCACCCCTCACGAGCCCCGCCCCCTCACAACAGCCTCTCCCCTCGGAAGCCCCGCCCCTCACGACAGCCCCGCCCCCGCAGGTGTTGCTGGGGCTGCGCGACAGCAGCCCGGCCATCGTAACGGTGACGCTGCACAGCCTGGCCGTGCTGGTGGCCCTGCTGGGGCCCGAGGTGGTGGTGGGCGGGCAGCGGAGGAAGATCTTCAGGTGCAGCGCGCCCAGCTTCGGCAGAGCCCGCGAGCCGGCCCAGGGAGGTAGGCGGGGTCGCCCCGGGGACGGGACAGTCCGGGTGGGAAGGAAGTGGCCCTGGGGTGCCACGGGCTAGGCCAGGGCTGGACCTTGAGCAGCGCCCACGGCAGTGTCCTGCTGCCCTGAGGCAGCGCCAGGCCCACCGGAAGTACCCCAGGACCCTGAACCCCAGATGCCCTCAAGGCTGTTCCTGCGTCCCAGCAGCTCCTGGCGCCCCCCAGGCTCACGGTGGGGTTGGGGACCGGGTGCGCGTCTGGGCCTGTGCCAGGCGCTCGCAGCGACGCACCGTCCACGATGCACCTGCTGTCGCTCGGTGCCTGGGGGCCGCGGCTGTTCCCAGAGTGACTCTCGCCCGCCTGCGGCAGGTGACCCGTTTCCGCAGCTGCAGCCGTTCCCCATGAACGGGGTCGCGAGCGTGAGAGCCGACTCTGGAGACGAAGACGGCGTCCCGCCTGGCGCCAGGACGCCCGAGGACTGGCCGGACTGGGGGGAGCCCGAGGAGCCGGACAAGAGCGCCCTGGGGTCCCCGCCGCCCCCGGCGCCGCCCAGCCCGGACCCCAGGGAGCCCCGGGACCGCCCCGCGGCCGGCCGAGACTCCGGGGGGCAGAGCACGGGCCCCAGCCCCCCACCTGCCGAAGAGCCGGCGCCGCGGCCACCCAGGCCCCCCGAGGCCGGCCAGAGGAAGGCGCAGGAGGGGCGCCCGCAGCCCACTGGGCTGGGGCTGGGGGAGGAGTTCACCATCCGGGTGCGGCCACCGCCGTCGGCCGAGCAGGACTGGTTCGCGGACATGGTCCCCGAGATCACGCCCTCGGCCGCGGGCCTGCTGCTCCCCGCGGCGCCCCCACCGCCCTTCTCCGCCAAGTTCGCCGCCGCCGAGATGCCCGAGGTGAGTGGCACGCCCGTGGCTCGGACCCAGGGCCGGCGGCATGGCCGGGGCCCACTCTCCCTGGGCGGGCCAGGCCGGGCCGGCAGTCACCTGCGTCCTGTCGCTGCAGGGAGAGGCGGAAGGCTGGGGCGAGGAGGGCGAGCTCGGCTGGGAGGAGACGAGCTGGTGACCCCGAGACGCCTCTTCTGGACACGCCAACCCATACCTCAGCCCGGCGCCGGCAGCATCGCCTGCAGGGACCCAGCCCGGCGGCAGGACGAGCTGCGGACAGGGTGACAGCCCCTCCCCGGGGGCCCGGACGGGAATAAACACAGATTCGAGCCGAGGGGCTTCATTTTGTGCCATTTCTTTAACGGAAGAGCGAGGGCGGCTCTGACAAACCGGACCTGGCCGAGACGAGAGCCCCAAGCCCCCTCCCAGCCGCTGAGTGGCCACGGGGCCCATGCCCAGTGGAGACTGTCCCCCCTAGAGTCCGCTGCAGGGCCGCCCCCCGCGCTAGGAGGGCCCGGCCAGGTCCCGGCGGGGCTGCAGCAGGCGGCCCAGCGCCTCTGTCCGGCGGAGCAGCACCGTCAGCTGGGCAGGCAGCCAGCCCGGCGTGGGCCCAGCGCGCAGCAGCGACTCGAGGGTGCCCAGTGCCTGGCCGGCGGCCTGCAGCGCGGCCCGGAGCGGGGCCTCGGGGGGGCCCGGACAGGCCCTCTTGGCTGGAGGCTGCGGAAGGAGACACGGGTGAGTACTGCGCGCGCCCTCGGCCCCGGCCTGGAACCCTGGGCGCTGCCTGCAAACGCTGTGCCTTCCCTTCCAGCCGGGCTGTGAGGCCCCGGGCCCCGAGAAGTGCAAGAGGACGTGGGGGTCCCCGAGCCAGCGCCACCGGCCGTGAGTACCCGGACTCGCCGCCAGCACCGTGCCTGTCAGCTGGGACAACCCAACACTGGATTTCCTCCCCCGCTGCCTAATAAACAGGTCAAGGGCGCGTGGCCGCGTGGTGTGTGATGCTTCCTGGCGCAGGCGTCACGGGGGTCCCGGGTTCTGAGCTAAGCGATCGTGCAGGGAGGGGTTTGGATGGGGCGAGGGACACGCGTGCCCGTTATCCAGGGCGTCGGGCGCGAGGGGTCCCTTCCCGGGCTCAGGGAACGCGGAGTTAGCGCATCCCGCCTCTCTGGTCCTGAGTTCAGGCTCCCGAGTCTCCGTCTAACGATGCCTCCGTCAGGCCCCGCGGCCCCTCACGTACCTCCGAGGGGGGCTCGGCGGCTGCTGCCGCCAAGGGCGCGGCGAAGACGCTCCTCTCCCTTTTCACACGCTCCAGCCGGGCGGCGGCCGTCTCCTCCCCGAGCCCGCTCTGCAGAGAGGATGCGGGGCCTGGCCAGCAGCTCAGGGGACTCAGGGCCCGGTCCCGCAGGGGACACGGACGCGCATGCGCGTGCACCAGTGGACGCCGCCCCTCCCGCCCCCGGCCCGGCCCGTCCAAGCGAGCAGGTACCTTCTCCAGGAAGGCCACGACTCTGGTCCTCACGTCCTCCGAGCCCAGGCACCGCGGGACCGCCTCCTCGTGACACGTGCCCTGCGCCCGGGAGAGGAGAGCCGCTGAGGGGTGCCTGCGAGCGGCCCGCCGGCAGCACCGCGCCCGGCCCGAGGGCGACGCACCTGGGCGAAGTGGGTGAAGGCCTCCAGGGCCTGCTGCTCCAGCAGCCACGGCCCCGCCGCCAGGAGCAGGCGCAGCACGGACGCGAGCCCCGGCACCACGGCATCCTGGAAGCAGAGGCGGGGGAGTGCTGCAGGGCTGCATCCCGGGAGAGAGACACACACCCCGGCACATACACACATCCCAACACACACACACACACACACACACACACACACACGGCCACACCCCGGCACATACACACATCCCAGCACACACACACACACACACACACACACACGGCCATCCCGGGACCCCTGGGGAAGACACACACACACACACACACCCCGGGGCACACACACACACACACACACACACACACACCCCGGGGCAGGGATCCGGGGAGGACAAATGGACACACACACGCACGCCATCCCGGGACCCCTGGGGAACACAGACACACACACACCATCTCTCTCTCTCCTGAGAACCCAGAGCACAGACACCCTCCACAGTGCTCGGCACAAAGCACCCCCCCCATCTTCCCAGCAGCGAGCTGCTCCCTGGCCCAGCCCTACCTGGGCGTCCTTCGGGATGACCAGTCTTCCCAGGGACAAGACGAAGTCAGGCACGGCCAGACGCACGTGGTCAGGCGGGCCCAGCCTCAGCAGCGCGGCCTGTGCGGTCACCACCTGGGGGGCAAGGGCAGGGTCACACGGGCGTCGGGAGCAGTTCCTCGGGCTGCTTACACCCCGCACACGCTCCTCAGAGGGCCCTGAAGAGGCTGTGAACCACACTTCAGCCCAGGGGGAACGCCGCACAACAACTACCAGGAGAGCAGGCCAGTACACACACACACACACACACGCATGAGCTGACAACTAAGGCATCAGTACACACGCAAACACACACACACAGATGGTCTCCTGAGAGGGCCCTGGAAACGGGGGACCACCACAATACAGGAACTACCGGGAGACACACACACACACACACACACACAGTCTCCTGAGGGGACCAACACAATACAGGAACTACCGGGAGACACACACACACACACACACACACACACACACACACACACACACAGAGTCTCCTGAGACAGAGACGGGGACACACGCGCACGTGCACGCGCGGTCTCCTGAGAGGGCCCTGGAAACGGGGGGCCACCACAATACAGAACTACCGGAAGGGCAGGCCGTGCGGACACTGGCCTCTGGCCACTGGCCACCCGGGACGGCGCAGCAGCAGGAGCACCAGGCTGTGACTGGGTGGAGCAGTGGGCCTGCCCCCCCTCCCCTTCCCCTCACCTGGCCGACCAGCTGCAGATCCAGCGCGGGAACGAGGAGCCCCAGCAGCGGAAGCAGAAGACCGAGTGTGTGCTGGACACGAGGGTGCCCCAGGGCCTGAAGAAGACGAGGACTCAGATCCACGGGGGCAGCCACCTCCGGCCCGAACCCAGGCCGGCCCCGGGCGTCGGTAGGGGACCGCGGGCAGGAAGCACTCCCCGCCCAGCCCCAGGGGCACGTCCCCTGCTCCCGGGTCCAAGGGAACTGCACCCTGGCAGGTGCACGCAGCCCGAGGGCACCTCTGCCTTCTGGCCCTGCCAGGACAGGTGCCCACCGCGCTGGCCTCCACGGGCTCCCCAGCGCCACAGCCTGCAGCTGGGGAAGATGACATGTGACCCAGGACCCTGGCTCAGCCGAGGGGGAGGGGGACGGGCTGAACCAGGGCCCAAGCCCAGCCTGTCACACTCCTTGACTCTGCTTCCGCTTTGGTTTTACTTTGACTTCACTCTTTTCACTTTGTTTTACCTTTTACTTATATATATATATATATATATATATATATATATATATATATATATATATATATATATATTTAAAAACATTTTATTTTGGGTTTGGGGTCACATTCAGCAGTGCTCAGGGGTTGCCCCTGGCTCTGCACTCAGGACTTACTCCTGGCAGTGCTTGGGGGATCCTATGGGATGCCAGGGTTCAAACCCGGGTCGGCTGCGTGCAAGGCAAATGCCTCCCCACTGTACTAGGCTCTGACCCCTGTGTTTTTGCCTTTTTTTTTTTTTTTTGGGGGGGCTTTTTGGGTCACACCTGGCTCTGCACTCAGGAATTACCCCTGGCAGTGCTCAGGGGACCATATGGATGCAAGGAATCGAACCCGGGTCGGCCGTGTGCAAGGCCAACGCCCTCCCCGCTGTGCTATCGCTCCAGCCCATTTTTACATTTTATTTCTCCTCTTTTGTTTCACCTTTCTCTTGTTGTTCTGGTTTGGGGGCTGTGCCTGCTCGGAGCCCTGGGCACCCACGCCGGGCACAGCAGGGACCCCAGCCCTCCCACTCCCGCTCAGAAGAACCCAAGGGAGGTCACGTGGGCATTTAAGCTGACTCAAGTCCTACCACTCCACCCCGAAATTGCCTGTTCTCTAGTCTCGGCTCTGTCCTGGGGCAGGCAGCAACGGTTTCTTCCCTTACCTGCTGACTGCTCAGACAGGCCCAGAGCTGGCTCCCGACTTCCACGACTGCGGCCTGCTGCCCGGCGTCCAGCGCATCCCCAGCTGACGCGCACACAGCCAGCAGGGCCGAGAGCGCCGTGTCCTGCAGGGCAGAGCCAGTGAGCAATCCGGATAACCTCAGGCTCCGAACACGTACTGCTCTCCCGACACACCGGAAGGGCACCCAGCGGAACTGCATGCGTGAGGCCGGGTGCATTATTCAGTGAATACCGGTGTGTTTGCTTAAACCTAGTTCTCCTATCCACAGAAACATTTAGCTTCATGTGTGGAAGATCGTTTTCCTTCCAGCTTGAACACTTGAAGGACTGAAATGACAATGTACTTTGACAATAAGGAGGTTTGCGTTATAGCCAAGCAAATTTATACTACCAATTTATATATATATATATATATATATATATATACATATATATATATTTTTTTTTCTTTTTGGGTCACACCCCAGTGATGCACAGGGGTTACTCCTGGCTCTGCACTCAGGAATCACTCCCAGCGGTGCTCAGGGGACCATATGGGATGCTGGGAATCGAACCCGGGTCTGCCGCGTGCAAGGCCAACGCCCTACCTGCTGTGCTATTGCTCCAGCACCTCCAATTAATATTTTAAAGTGACTCAATTTTTTTTTTTAATCGCTGCTGTTTTATGTCTCTAAAAAATCCTTCAACAATGCACATACAGTACCCTACGCAACTAGAGGGTGAGGCGTTTTTCTGGCCGTTGCTGTCTGACGCGGCAGGACTGCGTGGCATCAAGTGACGCCCCTGAATAACCCGACAGGAGAGTGTGCGCGAAGCTCAGGGCAGCTGCGCAGAAACGGAGGCGTGTGTCTTGCCAGACAAGCCTCGTCTGCCTGCCCGACGCCCACGAGGGTCAACCACTACAAGCCAAGTAGGGTCTCACACTGCACAGAGCTAATCGCACCCCCAGACAACTCCTACCACCCCGGCTGCAGGAGGCCCCACGCACCAGCGTGTCCAGCTCGGCCAGCGTGCGGCGGCTGCCCAGCCACTGCCGGCACTGCAGGACGCCCGCCTGGCCCAGCGCCTCGGCCGCGTCTCTCCGCAGCTCGGCCGAGAAGGCCCGGAAGGAGACGTGCTGCCACAGGGGCCAGTTCTCGGCCTCCCGGGGCGGGAACTGCTGGACGAACTCCGCCTGGAAGGAATTGTCGGAACGTGAGACGCGAGCACGTGCACAGACGCTAAGCGGCCCCATTTATGTGCAGATCCAACCAGGCAGGGCTGGTTTGATCTCCTTGAGGCACAGTGCTGGGGGGGGGGGCTGGGGCGGGGGTCCCCTGGCAGTGTCTGGGGGGCCCCATGGTGCCAGGCACCGAAGCCATCCCCAGATGCGGACAGTGTCAGAGCAACAGGGCAGCGAGGAAGGCACTTGCCTTGCACACGGCCAACCTCGTTCTGTCCCCTGAGCGCCATCAGGAGTGACCCCTGGGAACAGCTGGGTGTCCCCCCACCAAAAAAAAAAAAAAGCAATTGTGTGGCTTTAAGTGAGCTGCTATGGCCAAAAAAAAATCCTTAATTAGTGATGCACTGATTATTAAAAAACTCATCTCCGCTGCTGCAACCGTCAGCAGGGAAGCCAGAGACGGCGCCCCGAGATGGGGCAACAGCGCCAACTCCCCTTTCCGGGTACCGAAGTCCACACGGGACAGGCTGGACGGGTTCCCGGAAACGGACGCCAGGGCCTGGGCCAGGGGCCAGGGCTCGGCCCCAGGGCTACTGATTAACTCTCCCCCCTGTGAAGCCCTGGTCTCGGAAAGACGCAGGGAGGCCGGCCTGCTTTGCTGGCGGGCGTGATTTCACCCTGGGGGTCGTGGAAGGCAGTCACGGGAGAGCTCTGCCGTCCCTTCATCAACACTCGAGAGAAGTGACAGCCAGGGTGGGAGACGCACACCAACGCAGCGACCTTGACCTTCGGGGAACAGACCCTGCCAGCTCCGACTTCCCCCCTCTGACAGGCCAGCACCCCCCCACCCCCCCCAACCCCACTCAGCAAAGCTGGTTTGTGCCTCAGTGTGGAACACTGAGACGCCTCCTGAGGGTTTAGAAGCCTCACTTCTGGCAGATGCTCAGCTGCGAGGTCTCAGTGTACAGAGCCGCTTTTTTTTTTCTTTTTGGGGTCACACCCGGCGATGCACAGGAGTTACTCCTGGCTCTGCACTCAAGAATTACCCCTGGCGGTGCTCAGGGGACCCTATGGGGTACTGGGAATCGAACCCGGGTCAGCCACGTGCAAGGCCAACGCCCTCCCCGCTGTGCTGTTGCTCCAGCCCCCCACAGCGCTGCACTTTTAACCCCGAACAACGAATCATGAGGAAGTTCCGTCTGTCTCAATGACAAAGCAGTTTCTGTATGGGGCGGCAGCGTCGACTTCCAGAGAAGGTTCTGGAACAGCAGCTGGAGCGGGAGCAGGGAAGGACGCGGACTGGACTGTCTGCCCTCTGCCCTGCCCTGCCCTGTCCCTGTCCCTGTCAGCCCTGAGGCAAGCCCACACTCAGGTCGCCGTCCGGGGGCCCAGGCCCTGCTGGCTGCGCTCACTGGGGCCATTCCCGTCCCCGAGAGAAACGACGGGGCTTAAGCTGTGCTCCACACTCAGACCGCGTGGGCGAGTGGCCAAGGGTCCGAGTCGCCTCTCGGGGCTGCTGGAAGGGGTGACGGGTGCCACTTGCCTGCTGTGCTGGGGTCATGAAGAAGAGGAGCCGCTGCAACAGCAGGGCCAGGCTGGCGAGCTGCTGGCACAGGCCGGGGCAGGCTCTGACCTGGAGAGACGAGAGCGGGGATGGCGGGGGACTGTGGCGTTTGGGGCTGGAGACAGCGCGGCACCAGCCCCAGCCCCTCCGAGGGTCCCCGCGGCCACCAGGAGTGATGCCGAGCACAGAGGAGGAAGCCCTGAGCCCACTGCTAGGCGTGGCCCCTAAACCGAAGCTACAGTCTAGCTCACACAAACTCGAGTGTGCCCAAACAGGACCGCTGTGCTTCTTCAGGGAAGTGACTCTGTGTCTCTGGTGGTGTCGGGGCCTGAGCCCAGCTCCACGGGCAAGGCCGTAAGTCAGCCCCGAGCCAATCACGGGCAATTTACATGCTTAGTCTCCGTGCCCCATTTCATGCCATTTCCAGCACTTTCTCCAGCAGCATCGGCACCCAGGGCGGAGGAGCTGGTAGCCGGCAGCCGTGACACTTCTCCCTCTCCGACCCGCGTCCCGAGACCAGCAGACCCAGGGACTGCAAGCGAGAGCGAGTGGGCGTGGCCAGCGCCACTCACCAGATGGGCCACGACGATGACATGGTGGGCGCAGAGCTCAGCAGTCCCAAACCTGCAACGGAGAGGGCGCTCCTGTCACTGAGAGCAGCAGAGGCGCCCGGGGACAAGGGCACACAGCTAGTCTGCGGGCTTGCAGCCAAGAGGAAAGCCACCACGAGTCAACTTATGCCATGTAACCACCGCGCAGGCCTTTCCTCCGAGCTGCAAGTGTAAACTCTCGCGCGGTCAGTCCAAGTCTCGCCCCAGACCACAGTCCCTGGTACCGAGCAAGGAAGCACCAGGCGTCCACGGCCAGCAGGGAGGCGATCATCTGCGTTCCCAGGATGGCGGCCAGCAGCGCGGCGTCCTAGGACAGAGTTCATGGCACGTCAGCACCCTGGGGGACGTGCTCAGTTGGTCTGTAGACAGCCCACGGAGCCTGAGAGCACGAGAATGACGCAGGCGACGCCATACATGCCTTGCTTCTACGACCCTCTAACTTGTCTTGGGCGACTGCAAACCACTAAGGAACGCCAGCTGCCCCTGCCTCAGCAAGCGACAGCGGTCCTTACGGAAATTCTACATCTAACTTATGCCCAAGATCAATAAGAGACCAGACGTAACTGTTTTCCCTTTCGGGGCGGATTTCAAATGGGCCACACCGAGAACATGATTATTTATTTTATCTCAGGTGGTGAAGGGGTATCAAACTACAAATCCCCCCCGCCCCCCCCGTACCTAGGACTTTTTTGGGGGGGTCATTTTTTATTGCATTTTCCTTTTCTTAAAATCCCTCCACTTTTTGGGGGGACTGGAGCAATAGTACAGCGGGTAGGGCGTTGGCCTTGCACGCGGCCGACCTGGGTTCGATTCCCAGCATCCCATAGGGTCCCCTGAGCACTGCCGGGGGTGGTTCCTGAGTGCAGAGCCAGGAGTGACCCCTGTGCGTCGCCGGGTGTGACCCAAAAAGAAAAAAAAAAGAAAAAAAAAAAACCAACCCTCCACTTTTTTCTTGTCTCATTTCTGACTTTCCCACTGAAAACGCATTCTCATATATTTTCACTCAATACAGCAGCTAAATATTGCAGAGCTGTGGGTAACTGTTTCCTAGTAGAGGGCTGATTAAAGGCGGACAAGCACGCTCTCATCAGTACACAAATCAGTTTTTTTGTTTTTTTCTGTTTTTTTTGGGGGGGTCCCACCCGGCGATGCTCAGGGGTTAGTCCCGGCTCTGCACTCAGGAATCACTCCTGGCGATGCTCAGGGGACCCTATGGGATGCTGGGAATCGAACCCGGGTCGGCCGCGTGCAAGGTAAACGCCCTCCCCGCTGTGCTATGGCTCCAGCCCCCACAAATCACAGTTTTGACGGGACGAAACGGCTCAGCCAGCAGCAAACTCACCAGCGTGGGGAAGAGCGAGGGGTGCAAGGAGGCGATGAAGGTGCAGAGGTGAACGCAGACGTGCTGGTACAGGGTGGCGGCGGCCTCAGGCTGCCCCGGCCCCTCGGCTCCCTGCAAGTGAACAGGCAGAGAGAGTTCGCCAGAACACTGCTCAAAGCTGCAGAACAGGGCCCTGATAAGAGCCGGCCTGTGGGAGGAAGGACAGGGAGTATTAGCAGCAGACACATCCCGGCGACTTCCGCCAAGACCGTCGGCAAGCGTTTCCCGTACGTGCGGACACGGATTTGTCACTGTCACTGTAGTCCCGTTGCTCATCGATTTGCTCGAGCGGGCACCAGTCACGTCTCCATTGGGAGACTTGTTGTTATTGTTTTGGGCATATCGAATATGCCACGGGGAGCTTGCTGGGCTCTCCGAGAGGGGCGGAGGAATCAAACCCGGGTCGGCCGCTGCAAGGCAAACGCCCTACCCGCTGTGCTATCGCTCCAGCCCGTATTTAGAAAACTAAAATCTAGCGGTCATAAAAGGAATTCCTTAATGGACAAGAACTTTGTTGTTACATCACAGAAACCGGAGCAACAGCGTTGTGGGATGCACACGGTGGGCCAGGGCCAGTTCTTGGCACTGCCAAGCCCCATCAGGGCTGATGCCTGAGCACAGGGTCGGGAGTAAGCCCCGAGCACTGCCGGTTGTGGCCCAAAAGCCAAAAACATTTGCCTAAGAACTTGCAGTTTAAATAGCTAAGACAGGGGCTGGAGTGATAGCACAGCGGGTAGGGCATTTGCCTTGCACGCGGCCGACCCGGGTTCTAATCCCAGCATCCCATAGGGTCCCCTGAGCACCGCCAGGGGTAATTCCTGAGTGCAGAGCCAGGAGTGACCCAAAAACCAAAAAATAAATAAATAAATAAACAAACAGCTAAGACAGCCCTCATCTGAAGTAGAAAATAACCACCGTAGTTCAGCAGGGAGGGGTCTGACGAGGATTCCTGACGAGGAATCCCCGGTGATATCAGAATGACTCCAAGACAGGCCACCGGGGGGGGGGGGAGGGGAACTGCAAGGGGCCGTTCTCTAAGCGACGGCCTGCAGGATCTAGGATCTTGGGCTCCTTCTGTCAGAGGTCACCCTCAAATGCCGCGCTGTCCGCGGAGTCTACTCTACACTAGCAGATGCCTCCCGAACAAAACCAACTCTTCTGACATCTGCTACGCATGCGCATACACGCACTTATTGTTATAAAATATTATTTCATGAAGTGACTAGGGCTGGAGCGATAGCACAGCGGTTGGGCATTCGCCTTTCACGCGGCCGACCCGAGTTCGATTCCTCCGCCCCTCTCGGAGAGCCCGGCAAGCTACCGAGAGTATCGAGTCCGCGCAGCAGAGCCTGGCAAGCTCCCTGTGCGTATTGGATATGCCAAAAACAGTCACAATAAGTCTCTCAATGAGAGATGTTACTGGTGCCTGCTTGAACCAGTCGATGAGCAACGGGATGACAGTGACAGTGACTAGGATACCAAGCAGAAGCAAGAACTTCAGGGCTGGGGCAACAGCACAGCAGGAAGGCGCTGGCCTTGCACGCGGCTGACGCAGGCTCGATCCCCGGCATCCCATGTCCCCCCAGCCCCGCCAGGAGTGAGCCCTGAGTGCAGGGCCAGGAGTCAGCCCTGAGCATCCCCCACAGAAACCCCAAACCAAGCAACCTTCCCCACTTAACTTCCAGATCATTCCAGAAAAGCCCCCCGGGACTGGCTGGATGACCCCCATGCACCGCCTACCTGGCCAGGGCCTCCGAGTCCGGCAGGGGCCCACACCACAGGCCCTGCACGGCCTCGGGCTGGGCGGGCAGCTTGTCCATGAGCTTGACCAGCAGGAGGCAGTGTGGGAGCTGCAGCTCGGCGGGCAGCCCTGCAGGAAGCAGACCCCGAGCTACCACCCAGGCACCGGGAGCGCCACACCCCCCCTTCAGTAGGCACCTGCCTGGCAAAGACATGGGCGCCCTCTTCTTAATGCAAAAAATAAATCCCGCCAAACAAAACGGGGATTCAAAGGGAAGATGACAGGGGCTGGAGCAAGAGCACAGCGGGGAGGGCGTTTGCCTTGCACGCGGCTGGCCCGGGTTCGATTCCCAGCATCCCATAGGGTCCCCTGAGCACCGCCAGGAGTAATTCCTGAGTGCAGATCCAGGAGGAACCCCTGTGCATCACCGGGTGTGACCCAAAAAGGAAAAAAAAAAGCAAAGTGAAGATGACATCAGGCACTGAGGGAACACGGCCTATTTCTCCCCGTCCCGAGGGGGCCACGATCAGTCTGAAGCTTACCTGACGTACTATCCAAGACCGCGTGCGCGAAGGGCTGGAACGGAAGCAGCAGGCCGAGGAGCGCGTCCAGGGTCACCAGGAACGTGCCCGCCACCTCCTCCTGCTGCGCGCTGGGGATCGCGGGTGCGTCCAGGCTCGGAGGGAGCTTGCTGGGGGGAAGCACAAAGGCCCGTGGGTCAGCAGCGACTTAGGGGCCAGGCGAGAGCGTACACGCCAGCCCCGGGAGCCCATCTGGGCCCCCGAGCCCACCGGGAGTGCTCCTGGAGCACAGAGCCAGGAGGAAGGCCTGAGCACTGCCAGGTGAGGCCCCAAGGCCAAGCTACGAGCCACCAGCAGCATCTCGCCCCACTCGGGCACAGCTGCAGCGAGCAAACGGCACGTGGCTCACATCAGCACGGCCCGGCCCGCACCGGGACCACCACGCGCGCTGCTAACAAGGACAGTCAATCTACAACCTCAGAGGCTTCCTAGCAGCGTTCTGATACCACACACATCAGTTTGAGTCATATTTTTTAAGAATTTAAAAAATAAATAAATAACTGATCTGGGGTCAGAGCGATAGCACAGCGGGGAGGGCGTTTGCCTTGCACGCGGCCGACCCGGGTTCGAATTCCAGCATCCCATAGGGTCCCCCAAGCACCACCAGGAGTAATTCCTGAATGCAGAGCCAGGAGTCAGCCCTGAGCACCACCAGGTGTGACGCAAAAAGTCAAAAAGTAATAATAAAATACTGATCGAACACTGAAAAAAAAAAAAAAAAAACCACAGAAACTTTCTCAAGGCAAATTCCTTGGTGATGGGTTTTAAACTGAGGCTTAATGGAAACCTATGTGAAACAAAATATTCTCTGCCCTCTCGTTTTAACTGTGGCCAGAGACAGGGCATGAGAAACCGTCCAGCAGATGAATGAGGTGGGAAGCATTTAAAAAGAATGTGCTTAGGTAAAATCTTTGGGGGACTCGGGTGACGAAAAAAGCACCCATCTGCTAGTTACCGACTAGGTTACTTTGATTCATTTTATGACTCGAAGTTGTGAGAATTAAATTAAAAATAAAATAGAAGACGTACAGAAATAAAACCATTAATAAACTCCGTAGGATTGACCTACAGCCTCTGTGCATCAGAGCGAAGATGTTTGTTTGACAATCAGGCGGGCAAATGCTCACGGGACACTGAGGTGTCCACTCGGGACACTGGCCGGGAGGGTGTCCAGCTGCTAACAGCATCCTGGGCTCCACTGTCCAACAAACGGCGACAATACCAAAGGAGCAGCAGACGTTACTCAGCACAGGGAAAGGTTCAGAAAGGTTCAGGTATCTGGGCCCCAGATATTCCAAGGGGGCCACAGGTGAAAGCTACATCAATGGGGGTGGGGTGGGGGGTGGGAGGGTGGTAGCTCCACATGACACTAGGGGACCAAACAGTTGGGGACAAGGAGGCTGTGAAAACCACCGATCGAAAAGATCAAAGGGTCTGAGAAATGAAAGGAAATTTAATCATGGAGAAGTAAAAATAAAATTACCAAACCAAAAAAATAAATAAATAAAAGGAATATACCAAAGTGTGGGCATGGATATTAAAATCCTTTTGGGGGCCTCTGGTATTTATCACCATAGCAAAATCACTTGGGTGTGAGGTTAAGAACACAAGATTAAGTAAAATATGGAGGAAAAACAAAGTAAGACACAACCGAGTCTCCAATGATTTTAAGATGAAAATTCACTGACAGATACTTTTTATTATTTTTTAAATTTTTATATTTTTTTGCTTTTTGGGTCACACCCGGCGATGCACAGGGGTCACTCCTGGCTCTGCACTCAGGAATTACCACTGGCGGTGCTCAGGGGACCATATGGGATGCTGGGAATCAAACCCGGGTCAGCTGCGTGCAAGGCAAGCGCCCTACCCACTGTGCTATCACTCCAGCCCCCAGATACTTTTTAAGTGACACGCTTTTCATTTAAAATATGCAATGTCTGTTAGAATTTCGTAAGCTCACCTGTGTATCTGAAGGTAAAGGCGGTGCAACATGTAACAAGAATCAGCAAGGAAGGGAAGAAATTCCTGGAATCAAACAACTCTTTTCAGTCTTTGTATACAGGATGTCTTGTCTTTTAGATACATTTCTCTCAAAATGGGACTGGAGCGATAGCACAGCAGGTAGGGCGTTTGCCTTGCACGCGGTCGACCCGGGTTCGATTCCTCCGCCCCTCTCGAAGAGCCCGGCAAGCTACCGAGAGGATCACGCCCGCACAGCATAGCCTGGCAAGCTCCCCGTGGCATATTCGACATGCCAAAAACAGTCACAAGTCTCACCATGGAGACGTGACTGGCGCCCGCTCAAGCAAATCGAGTGATACTATTAAACACCTGTTAAAATTCTTTGCTATTTAAACTACAGGCACATCTATGATTGGCAGCTGTCATTTACAAGGTGAGGTGCCATGCAATACCCAGAGCAAATTAAGTCTCCAGCAAAGAGGAACATTCGCATTCATTCAGTCTACTGAATGAAGTAGCATAGGGCAAACACCCTACCCCCTGTGCTGTCACTCCATCCCTGTATAATACTCTTGACAAATAAGTTCAAGACTGATTTTGGAAGGGATTATGAAAATAAGACAATTATGATTTATTGTAAATTTCACATTTAAGTATTATGATAAAAAAGTAATCCTTACCTTAGTGTAGTGCAAAAGGGAGTTAGCAAAGAAACGACACAATTTGAGTGCTTTTTGAAATAATCTGTAGTCAGCGTTTTCCTGTTTCCAAAAGGCAAACAAGCACAGTGAGAAGCAATTAGTTCAATTTGCAAAGGTGACTCTAGTTTTCCAGATCTCTTAATGAGTACACACAGTGTAAACATCTTCCAGGCAAACACATCTCTGAACTGTTATTAGGAGCAACCCCAACTCTCATCAAAATATTTCAAAAATTGGGGCTGGAGCGATAGCACAGCGGGGAGGGCGTTTGCCTTACACACGGCTGACCCGGGTTTGATTCCCGGCATCCCATAGGGTTTCTGAGCACCGCCAGGAGTAATTCCTGAGTGCATGAGCCAGGAGTAACCCCTGTGCATCGCCGGGTGTGACCCAAAAAGAAAAAAAAAAAAAGAATTTCAAAAATAAGCTCTAAGTCACTGGGAAGAAATCTTGGATCCATGAACACAAGATGAGCAATGCCAAGGCTGTCAGGTTCTAAGGCGGGAGACTTAGCAGGGTGACCTACTGCTGCCTGCTACTAACTTTAAATTAACACAGTCAAGATAAAACCTCTCCTACACCTCATCAAAGAATGACCCAAAAACAAAGATGAGGAAGCTGGGTGGGCAGAGGATGAGGGGGTGGCGCTGCTGGAACCCGTAGGTGGGCACACGTGACGTCAACAGAGCCAGCAACCCTCTCTGAAGAGTCATGTGGCTGGCGCTGGGCTGGTCGGGGTTCAACAGACAACCAGGTCAACCAAAAACCTTAAAAAATAAAAATAAAAAACCCAAACTACCAAAGACACGTAACTGCCTTCAGATACATAATTCCCAAGATGCAAAACAACACCTTTGACGATCACAGCTGACATCAGTTAACACTCAGACGGATCACACAAACTTTAGTACTGAGTGGCGACAAAAATTTCTCCCCAGAAATATAGCATAACCTTAATTAAATCAGCCTAACCGGATGATCCAGTGAGCAAATAGGACTCTTCATTTGGACCTTTGCCCCCCTTCTGCCGTGTCAGGGACCCAGCCCAGGCCTCCCCCTGGCCAAGGAAACGCTAAGCTACCTCCTCAGCCTCATTCGAACCCTCTAATAAAGTAATTCGATGGTTATTTGGGGTAGATGAAGGCCACTTCTTACTAATCCCGAGACCCCGTAAGCGCGGAGGAAAGCGCCCCCACCCGGACTGCTGTCACCCCGTCTTCCCCCGGGGCCGTCGCCCGCGCCATCTGCTCCGCCAGCTGCAGGCAGGAGTGGAAGGCAGAGAGCATGTCCTCGCACAGGCCGGTGACGATGGCTGTGTGTCCCAGCTGACTCTTGAGCACCGACTGGTGTTTCAGGCTCTGCCTAGGGAATCGCAAGGAAAGGGAAACGGTCACCGCACGTGACTTGGGGCGCGAGACGTGACCTGAACGTGGGAGACAATCACCGCACCTCCTCTTGCTAGACACGACGCGAGGAAGACGCGCCAACTCCTCCAAAGCATCCATGCTGCTGTAAGCGTCTAAATCTTTTTCTTTCCTTGTAAATATTAACTGAACTAATGCAGATACTCGCTTGGCCCGGGGGACCCGAAGGGGGAATGAAACCACCCACTGACCCCACCACAGGACCCGAGGGTCTGGCACAGGGGGGGCTAACAAGTGGCTGTGACGCCTGGTAGGCTGGAGAAGTCCAGAGCGAGGGGGGGATGGGCGCTAACTTATTCTCAGGGCATGAGGCCCAGAGGACAGAGGGTTGGAGCAATAGCAGAGCAGGTAGGGTGTTTGCCTTGCACGCAGCCGACCCCGGTTCGATTCCCAGCATCCCACAGGGTCCCCCAAGCACCGCCAGGAGTGATTCCTGAGTGAAGAGCCAGGAGGAACCCCTGAGCATTGGCAGGTGTGACCCAGAAAGAAAAAAAAAAAAGGCCCGGAGGACAGAGGGGGGCATGCCAGCTGGGGGGGGGATGCCAGCTGGGAGCTGCAAGCTGGGAGGAGCCAGGGGTGGGAGGGGCGTAGGAGAGGGACATCGTGGAGGGGGACAGGAGGGGACACCCCAGCAGAGGAGCCGTGCTGGTGGGACGGGGACACAGGAGAGGCGCCCTCGGTGGGAGGAGGGAGGCAGGGTGGGCGGGCAGGCGGGCTGATGAGGAAGCCTGGGGGGCCCCAGACGGGGCTGCTCCTCCCCCCAGAGAAACCGGGGGCGGGGGGATTCCAGCCGCAGTGTGACACAACCCAGTTTGTTCTCTCAAGACTCGTCTGCATGCTGGGCAGAACGTGAGCTGGGGAACAAGCTCTGAGCCATGCCACGGGGTCTCTGTGCACCCCCCACTCCCAAGCGCCGCTGACTCCCCCTGCAGACGAGAACTAAGGTTCTGGGACATGAACCCAACGGCCCCACGCCAGCACCAACGGCCATGACAGCGCTGCGCTCTGTCGGCAGTTCGTGAGCTGGCGCTGTAAGAAGCCCCTGAGCACTGTGACAGCTCCGACCAAACCCTCCCCCCTGCCCCAACATCGGAGGCCACAGGCACCCCTGCTGGTAGCGAAGGCAGATACCTGCTCTAGCCACAGTCCGCTCTAGCCACAGTCTGTAAGGGACGGAGGCCTGGGAACGGGCCACTGTATGCAGTCAGGGGGCCCGAGGCGGAGGTTTACTGGCCTGTGATTTCAGAGGCACGAGCCAACGAGGTGGGAACTGGTTTCTGAGGTGTCAGAGGAAGAAGGTAAATGGGTATTGTAAACGCAGTGCAGGGGCCGGAGTGAGAGGACAGCAGGAGGGCGTTTGCCTTGCACGAGCCGACCTGGATTCGGTCCCCAGCATCCCCTAGGGTCCCCCTGAGCAACACCAGGAGTAACCCCTGAGCACTGCCACGTGTTACCCAAAAGGCCAAAAAAAAAAAAAAAAAACCCAACTAAACAGCGCAACAGAACTTGTAAATAATTAGAATCTTGGGACACTACTGGTAAAGATAAACAATCCATTTTAAAACTTACTTAATTATGAATTTCCAAGTGTTGGCGTGGAACGCGTGGTCCATACCGGAAATCACAGAGCAGATGTCCAACAGTGAGTGAATAACTATCATGAAGAGAACATTCCAAGGGTCATAAACTTCCCTTATGTGTCCAAGGACTACTGAACAATTCTGACCTTTACTGGAAGAAGTAATGCAATTTCGGAGCCCGAGACAGCAGAGTTTAAAGCATTTGCCTTGGGGGCTGGAGTGATAGCACAGGGGGTAGGGTGTTTGCCTTGCACGCGGCCAACTCGGGTTTGAATCCCAGCATCCCATAGGGTCACCTGAGCACCGCCAGGGGTGGTTCCTGAGTGCACAGCCAGGAGTAATCCCTGTGCATCGCCAGGTGCAACCCAAAAAGCAAAAAAAATAAAAATAAAAATAAAAAAATAAAGCATTTGCCTTGCACATGGCCGGCCAGGTTCGATCCCCAGCAAACCATATCTCCCAAGCCCACCAGGAGGAATTCTTGAGTGCACAGCCAGGAGTAATAAGCTCTGAGTACTGCCAGGTATGGCCCCAAAACAAAACAAAACAAAAAGAAAAGAAAAAGAGAAACCAGCTTAATTACACATAAAAAGGGCACTGTTACATATATAATAAACATATGCATTCCTACTAATATGTATCTGGGAGAGAATGAAAATTGCATTTTTTTATTTGCTTTTTTTTGCTTTTTGGGTCACACCCGGCGATGCACAGGGGTTACTCCTGGCTCTGCACTCAGGAATCACCCCTGGTGGTGTTCAGGGGACCCTATGGGATGCTGGGAATTGAACCCGGGTTGGATGCGTGCAAGGCAAACGCCCTCCCCGCTGTGCTATTGCTCCACCCCTGAAAATTGCATTTTCTACTGTGAATCCCAATTTAAAGTATCACCTCAGAATGCAGCAATTTGAAAGAATATGAAGTTGTGTACTTTTTAAAACTCTTGTGAGGAAATGATCTATTATAAACATAAACTAAATATGAAAATATGCTAAAGCATCAGATGTCCACTTTACAAGTTCTAAATTTATTTATTTATTTTTTATTTATTTTTTTTTTTTTACAAGTTCTAAATTTAACACTAAAAATGCATTAGACCGTTTGGGTTTGTTTGTTTGTTTGTTTTAAATGAGTAACGAGCAAGATGTCCCGAGTCAGTAAAAAAACATGCTAGATTAAATAAAGTAACTGACCAGAATTAGAGTAAGAAATACGTTTTCCAAATTATCAAATGCTTTCTTTTCAGCAGATCGACTTTAGGGAGGAGAAACTCCAAATCAATAATAGTGAGTTTTTTGTTGACATAATGAATGTAATCAAAGTAAAGTGAAAGTAAAGTGAAATTTACCAGTTACACAGGCGGGGTGGGGGGCTGGGGATGTAGGGGGGTAGGGGGGAGGTATACTGTGATTCTTGGTGGTGGAATATGTGCACTGGTAAAGGGATGAGTGTTCGAGCATTGTATAACTGAGACTTAAACCTGAAAGCTTTGTAACTTTCCACATGGTGATTCAATAAAATAATAAGTTAAAAAAAAAAAAAGAAATACGTTTTCCTCGCTCACCTAGGACCATGCCCACAGTCCCATCGTTCTCGTCGGCTCCCGGTTCCACGCAGACCATATCCAGCAGCTCCAGGAGCTGCTTTTGGAGGGAATAGGCCTCCTTGAACAGAGCCTGGAGAAGATCCGAAACGAGGTGCAAGCGCCCAGAGTAGACAGATTCACTGTTCTGATCACAAAGGCCAGAAAAAGAGCGAAGTCATTAAAATTTGCAAGAGCCACGTTTATTTCGATACATTCTATTAAAGATCATAAATGTTGGGGGGGGGCTGGAGCGATAGCACAGCGGGGAGGGCATTAGCCTTGCACGCGGTCAACCCAGGTTCGATTCCCAGCATCCCATAGGGTCCCCTGAGCACCGCCAGGAGTAATTCCTGAGTGCAGAGCCAGGAGGAACCCCTGTGCATCGCCGGGTGTGACCCAAAAAGCAAAAAAAAAAAAAAGATCATAAATGTTGGGGCACAGCGAGGAGGGCATTTGCCTTGCATGCCGCTGACTCAGGTTCAATCCCAACATCCCACTCGATTCCCCAAGTACTACCAGGGGGGTAGGATATCATTGGTTTGTCCTTTCTCCCTTGTCACAAAGAGTTTGGGTTTATCTGGTAATAATCTCTAACCATTTTAAAACATTGGTATGTCCTGTTCTCCTTGCCACAAGGAGCTTAGGTTTATCGGGTCACACCCATCGAAGTGCTCAGGAGTCACTCCCATTCCTTTGTGTATCTGTAACTACTTCTATGCTCTCTTCCCCAACCAGTTAATCAGCTTTTTCCCCTAATCAGACTCTGTTAACTTGTAAGGTCAGATCTTTCTAGGACAATGAACTTGTATTGTAAGTTAATCTTGCCTTTCTCCTCTCCTAGTGTCTTTTGAATAGTTTACTTTAAAGCAATGTCCCTTTTGCATGGACAAAGAAAGACAGTTGTTAATATGCTTTTGGAACATGGGATTTAATTGGCTTCAAATATTATTCACTCCCGGGCATCTGCTTTCTCAACTTAAGCCTCAGCTGCCCTTACTTCCTAGCACCCACAAAAGCAGGGTCCCGACGAGGGACTGGATGCACCCAGAGCAAGCAGTGAGTTATGTCCTACCCTGGCATCGAGATGGGCCTGGCCAAAGTGCCTAATGCTTAACTATAAAATCTTGGTCATGGACAAATGTTGTCATGATCATGGACAAATGCTGTCATGATCCAAAAGCAACTAGGACCCTGCTAGGGATAGGAAAGACTAATCTGGCCTGAGCACTATAGTCTGAAATCGAGATGACCCCAGGAGAGCAATTTTATAAGCTTAATGCATTCTTGCCGTATCCATACAAAATGATTGATATTATGAATGCTTATATATTAGTTGGACAAGGAGAGGAGAAACACACCCATGGGATTCTGCTCTTGGGTGGGTGTCCTGATGAAAGAGAATCTGTCCTAGAAGTAGCATCCCGTGAGGGAAAGAACTTTACCCCTATTGATTGTGACCACACCTATGTGTAAGCCCCAACCCTCATGCTGGGGGATTTAACTAGGCTGAAAGAGTGGGCTGGGGGTTCCAGTGCTGGATCCAGATCCAGATCCAGAGCGAGAGGGAGAATGAAGTAGCACAGGGGAGGAAGAAGCAGGAGGAGAATCAGAGGAGAATGGAGATGGGAATGGAATAAACTGCAACTGAGACCAACCAGCCTGGCCCTCGTTCCTTCCTTCGCCTCCTCATCATCGCCATCAACCTCCCCAGCGTGGGGGAAGCGGCTTGAGACTACCGAACACAGGTGGCGGGAGAGATAGAGCACTGCTGCCCTGTGCCCAGTGTGCCCCTTTCTTTTTTTGTGTTTACACACAGGGGTAATTCCTCAGTGCTGTGCCAGAAGTAACCCCGGAGCACCGCCAGGTGTTTGGCCCCAAACCCAAAAAATTAAATAAAATTTTAAAAAAAAAAAAAAATCAACATTAAAAAAAAAAAGACTATGTGATGCTTTTTAACCAAACACACATTTGCTTATAAAAGGACACCCAGTTTCATCCACACCCTTAGTCTACTTCAAAAGACGCCCACGATTAGAAGATACGCCTGACTCGCCAAGTCTTGGAAACAGAACTAAGGAGGAGAGAGGGCGTTAGGTTAGGGCCTGGGCACCTTGGCCCCCATCAGCAGGGAGCAGTTTCCAGTGTGTGTCATTCGGCACGCACTGCTAGTCCCCCTGCAAGGGCCCCGTGGATGTGCAGACGGACAAACTACGGTAACTCTTTGTCAGGACCTGACCACTAAGGAACTCACATGACCCACCATGGTGCATCCCTGTGATCAGAACAAGTCCATACTACTTTTTTTTTTTTGCTTTTTGGGTCACACCTGGCGATACACAGGGGTCATTCCTGGCTCATGCACTCAGGAATTACCCCTGGCGGTGCTCAGGGGACCATATGGGATGCTGGGATTTGAACCCGGGTCGGCCGCGTGCAAGGCAAACGCCCTACCCGCTGTGCTATCACTCCAGCCCCAAGTCCATACTACTTTTTTTACCCAGCACAAAAGTCCACTCTGTCTACCTTCCTATAGCTCCCACTTTGAAACAATTATTCACACACAGGTTCTTTCTTCTATGAGAAGTCGATTCCAGTTCTCTGAGATCAACATCAAATACTCGGTCCCGTGACCCAGACTCTGGGCTGCCTGGTCTCTCCCTCACCTTACAATGGACGAATGTACTTTTAATGACGTGCAGGACAGAAGAGGGCAGACTATGGATATGTTGGAGAACGACGGATTCCTGCGTGGCACAGACATGCTGGACACATCCTGTCAGAGCCCCTAAGAGCTGCACCATTGTCTGGAAAATAAGGCAACAAGCTGCGTTCAGAATCGATCAGACACAGATGAGGACAAACACCCTTTCCTGCAGAATAGCAACACATCGTCCTCGACTACGAGTACTGGACATGACTCGTCACTGGACGTTAAACCCCAAGCACACGCCAGGTGTTCTCTGCAAATACTCGATGTCACAGGCAGGGCACGCTATCTTTTTTTTTTTTTTTTTTTGCTTTTTTTGCTTTTTAGGTCACACCCAGCAATGCACAGGGGTTACTCCTGGCTCTGCACTCAGGAATTACTCCTGGCGGTGCTCAGGGGACCCTATGGGATGCTGGGAATCGAACTCGGGTCGGCCGCTTGCAAGGCAAACGCCTTACCGGCTGTGCTACCGCTCCAGCCCCAAGGGGCACGCTATCTTGTCTTGTAAATGCTTAGGTCAATTCAGTGCAAAACTATACGAAGAATTCGGCATTTTTAAATTTTCTGCATGTGTAGCTGTAGTCTAAATTTTAACTCAAGCTTTAGACCATACACAAAATATATAGATAATTAATATTAAAATGCCCCCATTCGGGGGCTGGAGTGATAGCACAGCAGGTAGGGCGTTTGCCTTGCACGTGGCAGACCCGGGTTCGATTCCCAGCATCCCATAGGGTCCCCTGAGCACTGCCAGGAGTAATTCCTGAGTGCAGAGCCAGGAGTAACCCCTGTGCATTGCCGGGTGTGACCCAAAAAGAAGAAAATAAAAAAGTCCCCATTCAAAACTTCCTTGTGATTTGGCTTACTTGTAAAATATTCCTTAGGGTGGCCTGGATTTCCAAATTTTGGCTCGAGAGTCCTTTGGCTTGACTTGTTAATTCACACATCATGTCATCAAATAATTTCACAGTCTGTATAAATAAGATTACACACAGGAATAAGAAAAACCTCAACTGAACCACTTTTTAAGAAGTCAGGTGATTTGCTTTTGCATTACTAACACTCAAGGGATCTCTAGCTTAACAAATGTACCTAATAAGGCTAAATAGGCTTCTTAGTATATATTATAAAATACTGCTATCATTTTAACTCTATCAAATATATATATGCTATTTATGTAATCTAATTTTTAAAATAAAGCTGCAGACAGAAACAGATTGTTTTTCTATCTTGAGCTATTTAATAACATCAAGGAAAATATTCTCAACTATGTAACTACCTGAGATTTTAAAATCTCAGGGCTGAGTGTAATAGAGACATTACTGGTGCCCGCTCGAGTAAATCGACGAACAACAGGATGACAGTGACATAATTATCGAGTAACTACTGTTCACATACGATAGTCTTAATCAACAGTCACACAGGCTCCCTTTTGACCAACTTAAAATACCATTCCCCTGGTCAGGAGTGCCCCCCCCCCCCCACAAAGCCAAAAACTATAAAAATAAGTAAAAGTTGCCTTAATATAAATAATACAAATAATTGAAGTCCAGTTAACAAAAAGATCCTCAGTATCTGAAAACACAATGCCTTTTAGCACTTGTTTTTGGTTTGGAGGCCACTCTCAACAGTGGTCTGGGTACCCTGTGGCACCAAGTATAGCACCTGGGCCTCCCACATGCAAAGAATGCACCGATGACCTGCACATGCCCCGAGCCAGTAGTAGTAGCCAACCCCCACTCAATCCGGCTCTCGAGGTACCTCCCTGGCTACAACAATAAGTGATTACACAAACCCCATCAAATGTTCATGAGTGTTCTTTCTGCTACTATGATCTGTCTTGCAGATGTTTGCTAAAGGGAAAACGAAATGCAATCTACCCTGAGGTCAACTGCCACCGCCTACACGGGCAGATCAACACAGTACCTTCGGCAGCACTTGTGACAAGAAGGTCTCCTCCAGCATCTGGTGGTCCACGTGGGGCACAAACATGTCTATGGCCGTTTTCAGAATTCCTGCAACGGAAGACGGGGCATGGTTTGTAGGGAAGTGCGGTCAAGTCGCTCAACGAAGGGTTGAGCTCAACGAAGGGTTCTGTTCTTTCCCGACGCTGGGATGTGTGCACCATCAAGCAACAGCCCACAGGGGCGGCGGGGGGTCCGAAACCACAGCCCAAGGGCAGCCCCCGGGCCAGCAGCTGAGGGCAGGTGAGTGAAAGCAAGCACAACCGAACTCTCTACACACTCACCAACAGCTCACGTGAAACACGAGAAAATGTGCACCCACACATCTGGATTTCAGAGCGTCACAGGATATGCAGAAGAGTGAATAGAAGAATGTAAAAGAAATTAGATGAGAACGGGCAATCGCCACCTCAGCCACTTCAGGCTACGGGATAGATGGTTCATGACCTTTTCTACCTGTGTATGTTTCGCATGTTCCATAGTGAATATGCTGAGTTCTCATACAGAGTAAAAATTTAATGGCCAGTTTAAAAAAAAAAGTCAACAGTAAACTAGATTTGAAATAAACAGTGCACATCAAACTGCACAGTAAACAGAATAAGCGACTTTGAAGCATGCAGTCTACTCTGCAACTCCTCTCTCGACTCAACAACTGTCACTGTCACTCCGTTGCTCGATTTGTTCGAGCGGGCACCAGTAACGTCTCTCATTGAGAGACGTATTGTGACTGTGTTTGGCATATCCAATACGCACGGGGAGCTTGCCAGGCTCTGCTGCGCGGGCTCGATACTCTCAGTAGCTTGCCGGGCTCTCCGAGAGGGGCGGAGGAATCAAACTCAGGTCGGCCGCGTGAAAGGCGAACGCCCAACCGCTGTGCTATCGCTCCAGCCCTCAACAAATGTCCAGAAAAATGAGAAAATGAACTTACTTCCAAATGATAAGCCTGTCATCACCTACATCACACCGGGTTTTTTTTTTTTTTGCCAATTAGAGTTTTTTCTAAATCCAAGAACTCACGTGCAGCGGAAGTCAGAAAGCAGATAGCAAGTTATGTTTCCTATCTGAAAATGTTGAACTCGGACCCACTCAACCTTTAAGGCAATGCACTGTCTCTGGCAGATGCCCTGTCTCTGGTGTCAGGGCGGCAAAGCTTCAGATGTGTGAGAGAGGAAGAAACTGAAGTGGGTTTATGCCCGGCAGCCCTCAACATCCAAGGCAACCCCCGGCCCAGGAGCCAGTTTTACTCACGAATATGTTCAGCCCAGTCACTGGCTTCCTGAAACATGGAGTGACACAGTTAAGGAAGACACTGGGATGGAGCAATGGCCTACTCGGGTACTTATTTTGCATATTTAAAGATTCGTTTTGGGGGCTAGAGCAATAGCACAGCAGGGAGGGCGTTGGCCTTGCACGCGGCCAACCCGGGTTAGAGTCCCAGCATCCCATAGGGTCCCCTGAGCACCGCCAGGGGTGATTCCTGAGTGCAGAGCCAGGAGTGGCCCTTGTGCATCGCCAGGTGTGACCCAAAAAGCAAAAATTTAAAAAAAAAGAGTAACCCTTGAACATTGCCAAGTGTGGCCCCAAAACAAATAAATAAATATAAATTAATTCGTTTTGGGGGCTGGAGTGATAGCACAACAGGGAGGGCATTTGCCTTGCACACGGCCTACCCGGGTTCGATTCTCAGCATCCCATAGGGTCCCCCGAGCACCGCCAGGAGTGATTCCTGAGTGCAGAGCCAGGAGTCAGCCCTGAGCATCGCCGGGTGTGACCCAAAGAGAAAGGAAAAAAAAAAAAGTGTTGCTGTGGGGGTTACACCCGGCGATGCTCTCTGGGTTTACTCCCGCTCTGTGCTCAGGAATCACTCCAGGGAGTTCTCAGGGGACTTGAACCCGAGCCAGGTCTGTGCGCTCACGCCCTGTTGCTCTCTCGAGGCCCCAGGAATGATGACTCGTTTGAAAAATCTCCTTTCTTGAACTGTAAGCAATCAGGTGGACTAATGAAGGACGAGCCACCTCGAACACGGGCTTTAATTCTGCTTCTAAAATCTTAACTGGCCGGTGAGAGAGAACAAGCGGGGCCCAGATCCACGCTGGTGGTAGTAGCAGCAGCCGCCCCCACCCCAGAGCAGGGAGTAGTCATCATCCCTGATCCGATCCCTGAGCCCCATTCACCCACCTCTAGACGGAGCTGGTAGCTGCCCTGCACCCGCATCCCTGACTCGATCCCTGACCCCCTGAGCCCCCTCCAGTACTGAGCCGGTAGTAGTTGCCGCCCCGCATTCTGCATCCCCAACACCTACTTCGTAGTAGTAGCTGCCCCCAGTCCTGCACATGTCCCGAGCCAGTAGTAGTAGCCAACCCCCACTCAATCCCCTACCCCTACTTATTCCCCCCTCCAGCACTGAGCCAGTAGTAGTACCCCCCAGCACCAAGCCAGTAGTAGTAGCCAACCCGATTCGATCCCCAAACCCCCTCTCTATCCTCTCTCCAGCATTGAGCCGGTAGTAGTAGCCCCCTCAGCCCCGAGCGGGTAGTAGTAGCCCCTCAGCACTGAGCCGGTAGTAGTAGCTCCCTCAGCACCGAGCCAGTAGTAGTAGCCCCCACAGGACTGAGCCGGTAGTAGGAACCCCCAATACTGAGCCGGTAGTAGTAGCCCCACAGGACTAAGCCAGTGGTAGTAGTCCCTCCGCACAGAGCTGGTAGCAGTTGCTCCCTCAGCACTGAGCCGGTAGTAGTAGCCCCACAGGACTGAGCCGGTAGTAGGAACCCCCAATACTGAGCCGGTAGTAGTAGCCCCACAGGACTAAGCCAGTGGTAGTAGTTCCTCCGCACAGAGCTGGTAGCAGTTGCTCCCTCAGCACTGAGCCGGTAGTAGTAGCCCCACAGGACTGAGCCGGTAGTAGGAACCCCCAATACTGAGCCGGTAGTAGTAGCCTCCAGGACTGAGCTGGTAGTAGTAGCCCCCAGGACTGAGCCGGTAGTAGCAGCCCCCGGGACTGAGCCGGTAGTGGTAGCCCTCAGCACTGAGCCGGTGGTAGTAGCCCCTCAGCCCCGAGCCGGTAGTAGGAGCCCCACAGGACCGAGCCGGTAGTAGTAGTCCCCCGGTACTAAGCTGGTAGCAGTAGGCCCTCAGCACTGAGCCGGTAGTGGTAGCCCCCCAATACTGAGCCGGTAGTAGTATTCCCCCAGCACTGAGCCGGTGGTAGTAGCCCCTCAGCCCGCGGGTGTAGACGGCGCCTCCACCCGCACGGTCTCCCCCGACCTCGGCCCGGCGACCCCCGGGGGCGGGAGACAGGATATGAGCAGCCGCGGCAGGACGGCCGGCAGCTCCCGGCGGCACCGCGTCTCGGGCCAGGCGCGCAGCTCGTCCAGCGCCGCGCCCCGGGACATGCCGCCGGCGCCGCAGCCGCGCGCGCGGCTCGAATCCTCCCGCCACAGCCGCGCCGGAAGTGCCGGAGGCCGGAAGTGCCCGGATACCGGAAGTGCCCGGCGGCCGGAGCGCCGCTCCTCCGCGACCAGCCCGAATCTAAATTCCGCGCGACCGGAAGTGCCCTGCGGCTCCAGGCGCGCTCAGCCCTCGCCACCGAGACGACACGCGCGGGCTGGAGCGTCGTCGGGCTTGTCTGGCCCACCGAGGACTCGACTCGCTGTCCCGCTGACGTCATGCGCGCGCGACGGCTTTGGCCCCGGAGGACTCGACTCGCCGTCCCGCTGACGTCATGAGCGCGCGACGGCTTTGGCCACACGAGTTGATGGGCAGCACCCGGGCTGGGTCTCTCTCAGCGTGGTCCCGGGCAACGCGTTCGGGTGGGCACGACCGGAAGTGCCCGCAGTGGCCTCGCCCTGCCCCATGAGACTGGGCAGTTGCCCGAGGGGCGCCGGGGGAGACCGGGGTCTGCAGCTGGCGGTGAGTCCCGGCCTCCCCCTCCTGGGAAATGCAAATAGAGACGCCGCCTGCAAGGGTCCTTGTGCGGCTTGGAGCAGGCGGTGCAGGTCAGGTGTCCTCAGGGCTCTCAAGTTCATTGACTTTGGGGTGGGGGGGGTGCATGCAGTTAATCTTTAGGAATATCACAAAATCGCCCCATCCGGAGCTTCTGATCGTAATGCACTCATTTACTCATTTACTCATTTTGTATGGACGCAGTAAGAGGTACAGTAAGAGTTTCCTGGGGACATCTCGCTGTAGCTCTCAGACTACAGTGCTCAGGCCAGATTAGTCTTTCCTAACCTTAGCAGGGTCCTAATCCAATTGTTACTCCTTGGATCGTGACAGAATTTGTCTAAGACCATGCTCTTAACTTAATGGTTACGAATATAAGTTTAGGGGCTGGAGCGATAGCACAGCGGGTAGAGTGTTTGCCTTGCATGCAGCCGACCCGGGTTCGATTCCCAGCATCCCATAGGGTCCCCTGAGCACCTCCAGGGGTAATTCAGAGTGCAGGTAATTCGGAGTGCAGAGCCAGGAGTGACCCCTGTGCATTGCCGGGTGTGACCCAGAAAAAAAAAAAAAATATATATATATATATACAATGTATATATACATATATATATAAGCTTAAGTATTATGTATTACGCTCGAGCAAATTGATGAGCGACAGAATGACAGTGATACAGTGATATATTAAGTACATATATAGTAACTTAATATATAATTTTATAAGTTAAGTATTATGGTGCTTGGCCTGGCCTGTTTTGATACCAGGGTAGCTCACAGCTTGCCCTGAGTCTATCCAGCCCCTGGTCGGGACCCTGCTTTGGGGATGCTAGGAAGTAAGGGCAACTGAGACAAGTCAACTGAGAAACAGATGCCCAGGAGTGAATATTATTCAGAGTCAGTTAACTCCCAAGTTACAAATCATCATCATCATCATCCATTTGATCATCAAATTTCTCGAGCAGTCTCAGTAATGTCTCCATTCGTCCTAGCCCTGAGATTTTAAAAGCCTCTCTTTACTCATCCTTTTCAATGGTGCCGCATTAGAGGCTCTTTCAGGGTCAGGGGAATGAGACCCAGCATTGTTACTGGTTTTGGCATATGAATACGCCACGGGGAGCTTGCCAGGCTCTCCCATGGGGGCAAGAAACTCTCAGGAGCTTGCCAGGTTCTCCCAGAGGGAGAACTAGGCTATAAGATGTCTTCCGGGAGCTTGGTTTTAAGTCTCTGGATGTTGACCATTGGTGGGATTACACGGCGCTGGGGACAGTCCCTGGGTGTGACCGCCTAGCTACTGGAAAATGGGGAATCTGGGCGGAAGAGGCTCCGTCGCAATCGGAGCAGGCTTGGAGGTCTCAGCCCCAGGTCCCACACACCTGGGTTCCTCTGCCAGTACCTTCATGCGTGAGGCTCATCCGAATGTGTGGAGAGGGGCCTTGAGCATGGCTGTGGCTAGGCTCCGAAGGTCTTCGGCCACGGGAGCTCTGCTCGGGGCAGGGAGGAACGCTGGAGCCCACCCCCTCTGAGGGGCCCCGGGGAAGACAGCTAGGCACGCAGGCCAGAGACTCTCTGCCCACAAATAAAAGAAAAAAAGTTACAAAAGCATAGCATTAATTGTCTTCATGTGTCTATGCAGAAAGGACATTGCTTTAAAGTAATTATGCAAAGGACACAAGGGAAAGAGAAAGGCAATATTTCCCTTACAATTACAAAATTCAGAGTCCTTAGAAGAATCTGATCTGACAAGTCATAATAGGGTCTGATTTGGGGATAATGGTGATTAACCGGTAGGAGAAGCCGAGCACAGAGAAGAGGTTACAGATAAACACAGAGGGATGGGAGTGCCTCGGGAGCACTGTGATGGGTGTAACCCAATAAACCTAAGCTCCCTGCCGCAAGGGAGAAAGGACAAACCAATGCTTATTTGCCACAGCGAAGTCCTCACTTCCTCTTCCAGATGGGGCCAGGGTGATACGAAGAGAGCTGGGCCAAGTAATAGATTGACCAGCCAAATAAGCTAAGCTTGTCATTTCCTACCCGAAAACTAGGACTTTTTTTCAAGTTCCTGCTAATTTCTTTTTTTTTTTGGGGGGGGGGGGGCTCACACCCGGCGATGCACAGGGGTTACTCCTGGCTCTTCACTCAGGAATTACCCCTGGCGGTGCTCAGGGGACCATATGGGATGCTGGGATTAGAACCCGGGTCGGCTGCGTGCAAGGCAAACGCCTTACCCGCTGGGCTATCGCTCCAGCCCCAAGTTCCTGCTAATTTCTTTGCTTCTACAGTTTATTCTCTAAAGCAACAAACAGTGGTGCTAGAGCGATAGCACAGCAGGTAGAGCATTTGCCTCGCACGTGGCCGGCCCGGGTTCGATTCCCAGCATCCCATAGGGTCCTCTGAGCACAGCTAGGAGTTATTCCTGAGTGCAGAGCCAGGAGGAACCTCTGTGCATCACCAGGTGTGACCCCCTCCAAAAAAAAAAAGCAACAAACGTGTGTGTGTGTGTGTGTGTGTGTGTGTGTGTGTAAGCCTCCATAACTCTTAGGGAAAAAAAGCAGCTCTGTGGGGTGATGACTGTTTCATATTAGTAAAAACGTTTCAGATTGCCCTTTTTAATGACCATCTTGTCTTTTCCTCCAGAGCACTGCAACTCGCTCCGTATATGTGCGTGTATGAGCAGGAAGAGACTTAAGAGAAGTGGATTCCAGCGATCCTGAGTCATTGAGGTGGGCTCCTGCGAGATCCACAGCTTCTGCCCAGGCTTTGAAGCATTTTCCTTAGGCCTCGAGGCTGGGGTGCATGTAAGGAGAAGATGACCTTTCAGTTTAACTTCGAGATACCAGATCACGTGAGAACTGAGTTGACACCCGTTGCGGGTGGAGCTCTGACCCAGGATTCCTCAAAAGACTCTTCGGTCTCAGGAAGCCGAAAGGATCAACAGAGAGATGGAAAGTACTCACCTGCGTCCCAAGAAACGGCAGCTAAAAGTCCCCGTAACGGGGAGCCACGTGAAGAACGGACCAGCTTGAGAGTTGCCAAAGAGCACCCCATGCCTAGTGACCCCAAGAAAGTGTTGGAGAAGAAAGTCCTGGAAACGGTCCCCGGCCTGGAGGATGTTGGCCTGACCCTGATAAAAACCGCCTCGTTGACCGAGAACTTCCCGGGAGAGAACATTATCTCGAGGACTTTTTCTGCTCACTCCGATCTAATTCCCGGGGTGTATGAGGGGGGTTTGAAAATCTGGGAGTGCACCTTTGACCTCTTGACTTATTGTACTGAGTCCGCCGTGCAGTTTGCCGGGGCGAAGGTTTTGGATCTGGGGTGCGGCTCCGGCTTGCTGGGTATAACCGCGCTCCGGAGGGGAGCCCGGGAAATTCACTTTCAGGATTATAACAGCACAGTGATCCAGGAAGTGACCATCCCTAACGTCGCAGCCAACGCTGCCCCGGAAGCCGCAGACGAGGACCCCGGGGAAGTGCTACGATGCGGGGGTCCAAAGGGAGCCCCCAGGCCTGGTCGCTGCCGGTTCTTTTCCGGGGAATGGTCTGAGTTCTGCAAGGTGGTCCAAAGCCCAGGAGAGCCCTTCGAAAAGTACGATCTCATTCTCACTTCTGAAACCATTTACAACCCGGATTACTACGAGGCTCTGCACCGGACGCTGCAGAGCCTGCTAGCCACGGAGGGCCGCGTGCTCTTGGCCAGCAAAGCGCATTATTTCGGCGTCGGCGGAGGTGTCCATCTGTTCGAGCAGTTTGTGGAGGAACGGGACGTGTTTGAGACGAGAACGCTCAAAATCGTGAGCGAAGGACTGCAGAGATGCGTCCTTGAAATGACGTTCAAAGGTTCCCGTTGAGGGGGCTGGAGCGATAGCACAGCGGGGAGGGCGGTTGCCTTGCATGCAGCCGACCCGGGTTCGATTCCCAGCATTCCATAGGGTCCCCTGAGCACCGCCAGGAGTGATTCCTGAGTGCATGAGCCAGGAGTAACCCCTGTGCATCGCCAGATGTGACCCAAAAAGGAAAAAAAAAAAAAAGGTTCCCGTTGAGGGTCACTGAGTGACAGGCAGGAAATAAAGAAGCCGAATAACCTCACACTGGCTTTGGGTGTCTGAGTTGTGCTTTGCTGTTATTTCGCTCTGAAATGGTGCTTCCGCTAAATTTTTGTTTCTCCAAGTCAGGGGCCAACCCTTAACCCCTCGCGTGCTTACTTGGTGAACCCAACAGGGAAGGAATGTGCATGTTTTCCTGGTTCTGTGTTAGTTTGGTTCACCAGGAGATTTAGTGCCGTTTCCTATCCTAGGTTCACTCCAAGCAACCTTTGTTGGCAGCCAGAGCTGATTCACTTCCCCTGGGTCAAATGTCATGGGCTGGGAGGTAGCTAGCAACTCAAGAATCCACTTTGGAGGCTGTAGTGATGGCACAGCGGGGAGGGCGTTTGCCTTGCGCACGGCCGACCCGGATTCGATTCCCAGCATTCCATAGGGTCCCCCGAGCACCGCCAGGAGTAATTCCTGAGTGCAGAGCCAGGAGGAACCCCTGTGCATCGCCGGGTGTGACCCAAAAAGAAAAAAAAAAAAATCCACTTTGGATGAGTGTAAAAGCATCTTGATGTCTTATCCGGTTGCTTCAGAAAGAGCAAATCTGCAGAAGAGGGTCAGCCAGGCTCGGGGGTCCCTGTGAATGGCTGGAATGTCCCTTGTCCAGTATCCAGTAGGGGGTAAATTGTGGCCCATGTGTCACCTCTAACTGCCACCGGTTCCGACCTCACCTTCCTGGGGAATGCAGGGTCAGATAAGCCGAAGGTTTGGCCCATGATCTGGGGGAAAGGTCCTAAGGGAAGCAATGAATAAATAATATTAGATACAAAGAGGATGGGAAAGGAAAAATAAATCCCCTTTTGGAAAGAAACCGAAAACAAAAGGAAAAAAATTCGGGTGAGAATCCAGTGTGGGTGTCGGCCACCAGCCTGTACACTAGGGGGCGCTGCGGTACGTGAGATCCGACAGCAGGTCTGGGTTTGGGGGATTGTTTTTAAAGGGAGGGTTCCCAAGAAGGACGCAGGGGGCCTTAGAGCTCACTCCCAGGAGTACTAGGTCAGCCAGGGCCCAGCGGTGCTGGAGTCACTAGGACCAGAGGGGACAGAACTCAGGGTCTGTCCTCATCCCAGCTCTGTCCCTGGCCCCTGCAGTAAATTGGGACAGTCTTGGGGGAACACCCCCCCACCCCCCACCCCTTTCCTTCATGCCTTCATTATCCTGCAGCGGACCTGTGCATTGCCTTTTTTCTTTCCCTCCCCTGACCCCTGTGCATTGCTTTTGTGCAAAGACAAAACCAAGTACAGATTCAACCCCACACCCTAAGACTCAACGGGGCCTGTAGGACAAGGGGTACTTAGTGCTCCTTAGGTACCCCAACCATTTTGGGGGGTGGGGGAGTGCACATCCAGCTGCTCTCAGGACTTAACTCCTGGCTCTGTGCCCTGGCGTGGCCCAGAGGACCGTACCCAGTGCTGAGACTCAAACCCGGGTTTGCTGCATGCATTGCAAGCACCTTACCAAGGCGCTATTACCTCCAGCCCCTGAACTTGGGTTAAACATATATAACACATGACTTAAGCGTGTGTGATGGGAGGAGGCGTCATCTTAAAAGAGAATGTAAGAGGAAAAGGCATATAGAGAAACGAGAATCTCAACCCAAGGTCAATTAGTTGAATGAAGGCGTGTCCCTGCTCTCTGCTTTGATCCGTTTTGTTTTGGGGACCACATCTGGCCGTGCTCTGGGGGACCGTATTGTGCCGGGACTCAAACCCTGGCCTTCTCTCCAGGCCTCTGGGCCATCTCATCTTCAGGGCGGGCCATTTCAGTCTTTTGCTTTCCTCCCTGTAGTTTTGCACGGGTAGAATTCCTTTTCCTGTTCACGGTGCCATTTTCAAACATCTTTTTTTTTTTTGGTAAGGAATCCATATGAATACAAGAGTATCCTGCCCACACGGCAGAGCCTGGCAAGCTCCCCGTGGCGTATTCGATATGCCAAAAACAGTCACCATAGGTCTCATTCCCCTGACCCTGAAAGAGCCTCCAATCATTGGGAAAGACGAGTCAGGAGAGGCTGCTAAAATCTCAGGGTTGAGTGTAATAGAGACGTTACTGGCACCCGCTCGAGTACATCGACGAACAACGGGATGACTGAGACACTGAAGGAATCCATAGCAAGGTATAGCAGGGAGGGCACTTGCCTTGCATGCAGCCAACCCAGGTTCGATCCCCGGTACCACATGTGGCTGGCCCCTGCCAGGAATGGTCCGTAAATGCAAAGCCAGGTGTAAGCCCTGAGCAACACTGGGTGTGGCCCCCAAACAAAAATAAATCCCTAGCTGTGTTTCCCAAAGTGGGTGATACGGCCCCTCCCCTAGCATCCCTCTATGATCTTCAGGTACCTCTAGAGTAGCTTCTGACACATTGGGGTGGAGGATGCAATGGGGTTCCGTATGTTTACTTGAGGTAGATTTCTGGGGAATAGGGAGTGACTGGTGTTTTTGTTTTTTTTTTGTTGTTTTTTTTTTTTGGTGTGTGTGTGTGTGTGTGTGTGTGTGTGTGTGTGTGTGTGTGTGTTTCTGCAAAGAGGGCAGTAGGCCAAATTAATCGGGAACCTTTGACTGAAGAGATTCTATCTTCTGAAGAAAATAACCTCCAAGCAACATTTCCTAGCAAACGTGCCCCTTCAAGTTTCTAATGCGCCAAGCTGCAGTTCCTTTGGCAGGAAATGTGCTCCGACTGGCACTTGGAAACTTAATCTGTGTCTTAACTCTGGGAACTCTCTTTCATTTTCTCAGAGGAGGACAAAGCCCTCGTTTCTTTTTAAAGATATAGAGCAAGGGCCAAGGTCTTGCTGGCACAGGGGCTAGAGTGTATGCCTGGAGCACCCCAGGGTTGGATTCCTGGCACCAGAGTACAGCCCCCACCCCACCCCCACCAAAAAAAGAATAATAAATCCAACTTGACGGGGTGGAGTAAGAGCAGAGCAGGTAGGGCATTTGCCTTGCACGCGGTCAACCCAGGTTCGATCCCCAGCATCCCAGATGGTACCCCCCCCCCCGCCCAAGCACCTCCAGGAGTGATTCCTAAGTGCAAAACCAGTGCATAACACCTGAGCATCGCCGGGTGTGGGACCCCCCCAAAAAAAAATAAATCCAGGGGCTGGAGGAATAGCACAGCGGGTAGGGCGTTTGCCTTGCACGCGGTCAACCCAGGTTCAAATCCCAGCATCCCATATGGTCCCCTGAGTACTGCCAGGGGTGATTCCTGAGTGCAGAGCCAGGAGTAACCCTGTGCATCGCCGGGTGTGACCCGAAAAGCTAAATAAATAAATAAATAAATAAATTAATCCAACTTTACACCCTAGCTTAAAATTTCCAATGCTTTTCAGATCAGATATTCTTGGAATAAAATCTAGTTTCCTGAGGGTGCCTCCTAATGACTCACTGCGCCCTGTTCTAACTCTACCCTCTTTCTGAACCTTTTCCTCTCCTCGCTTTTGCACAGAACAGACAAGTTTTCCTTTTGGTCCTCTCCAGCCCAGCTGCCCCTCGCCACTTAAGCTAAATGGACCTCACATCTCAAGCCACCGGGCCTCAGTTTCCTTCCCTCGCCATGTCGCTCCCCAACAACTTGGCTTCTTCTCTTTGCAGCAGGTATCACCCACGTGTTGATTCTTTGCAAAGTCATTCCTGCATCACGTGGGCTTTTACCTGACCTCACTGCTCTGTCCTCAATGCCCGGTACGTGCCCGAACGTGCCCGACATGTGAAAGTTTCTCAATCATAACGTCATTGAGGATAAAGGTCAAGGTAAGTCATGGGGTTGACCAGTTGCCCCAAATTCCACATTCATCATATCCCTCATTCCCTAGATCCTATATGGATTCTCCTTGACTTTCACCAGGCCTTTTCCCATCTACCCCTTCTGCCCATGCTGTTATCTCTCCTAAGAGCCTGGTCCCCTCTGTATTTACCTGTGCTGGTTCCTCCTTCTTGCTTGGACTCCGTTTCCTCTGGGACTGGGCCAGGCTGCCAAGCCACTTCCTGCCCTGAGCAGAAAGCTTGGCATCCTCATGTAGACCATGCCCAGTCCTCCTGGCCTTCTTGGAACTGGACATTTCCAGTTCCAAGTTCAACGTTGAGAATCAGAAAAAATTCCTGGTGGTTTTGCTGGAGACAATCGGCGGGACAGTTCTTAATGAAGTCTTGTTTTTAACAGTCGTTTTCATAGCAGCCTCAGTGAGTAATCGAGAAATTAAATTTTTAAAGGTTAAGAGAGACAAGATGTTTCCTAGGAAAAAGTTGGCACTGGGGTCCTTACCCGGCTGCCCTTGGGCCCATTGGCGCCTAACTGTTTTCTAAGGAGTGCATGTTTGGGAATTCGTCTTGTCTAGGAGAAAAAACAAGGAGGCTAAAATAATCGTGTGTTTATGAGCGTCTTCCACATGCAAATCAATGCAAAACAAACACAGCTATAAATCCAAACAGCCCAGTGGAGGCTTTATTTAAGTGGGTTCCTTGGGGCTGGGGGCTCTGTCTCCAAGAGATTCTTTTTTTTTGTTTTTTTTCCCTTCTAATCCTCTTTATTTCTTGGAGAAATAAAGAGAGAAATAAAGAGAGTCTCTTGCCCGCACGCCTGGCTGTCTTCCCCAGGGCCCCTCGGAGGGGATGGGCTCCAGCTTCCCTCCCTGCCCCGAGCAGAGCTCCCGGCAGCCGAAGACCACCGGAACCTAGCCACAGCCATGCTCAAGGCCCTCTCCACACCTTCGGACAGGCCTCACGCATGAAGGTACCAGCAGAGGAACCCAGGTGTGTGTAATCCCATCAACGGCCAACATCCAGAGACTTAAAAGCAAGCTTCCAGAAGTGCGCGGTCGCACCAGACATGTGAGGCTGTTCTTAGATTGCCTGGTGTCAGCACTTACCTGGGCCAACTCAGGGATGCTTGAGGCATCCAGGGAGATGCTCAGGGGTACATATGGTGCCTGCATGAAGGAAATTGGGGGCGGCCACACGCAAGGCATACGCCTTACTCCCAGTACTCTGCGATAAGGTACTCTGGTACTGGGTTTTAGAATACGATGGAGAGTAAGAATCACTGACACTGTCATCCCATTGCTCATCGATTTGCTCAAGTGGGCACCAGTCACGTCTCCATGGTGAGACTTGTTGTGACTGTGTTTGGCATATCGAATACGCCACGGGGAGCTTGCCAGGCTCTGCTGTGCAAGAGGGATACTCTCCAAGGATACTCGGAGAGTACTCGGAGAGCCCAGCAAGCTACAGGGCTCTCCGAGAGGGGCGGAGGAATCGAACCAAGATTAGTCTTGCAAAAATGTCTACCCAAGGGGCTGGAGCAATAGCACAGTGGGTAGGGCGTTTGCCTTGCACGCAGCCGACCCGGGTTCGATTCCCAGCATCCCATATGGTCCCCTGAGCACTGCCAGGAGTGATTCCTGAGTGCAGAGCCAGGAGTAACCCCTGTGCATCGCCAGGTGTGATCCAAAAAGCAAAAAAAAAAAAAAAAAGTCTACCCAAAAGGAGGGTCGGTTACGCTCTTCCTGCGAGTCCCAGCCTTTAGCCTGGAGAGAAGAAAAAGAAGAAGAACCAGATCTTCTGTGGTACCAGAACTAAGGCACATCTCACTGAAAGTGGGGCTTCCCAAATGGTAAATCACTGTATCACTGTATCACTGTCATCCCGTTGCTCATCAACTTGCTCAAGTGGGCACCAGTAACATCTACATGGTGAGACTTGTTGTGACTGTTTTTTGTCATATTGAATATGCCACAGGGAGCTTGCCAGGCTCTGCCATGCAGGCAGGATACTCTCGGTAGCTTGCCAGGCTCTCCAAGAGGGATGGAGGAATCAAACCGGGTCAGCCGTGTGCAAGGCAAACACCCTACCTGCTGCACTATTGCTTTGCCCCATACGGTAGGTAAATAGGTTGGTGTATACCTAGTTGATTTTTTTTTTTGCTTTTTGGGGTCACACCCAGTGATGCTCAGAGGTTACTCCTGTCTCTGCACTCAGGAATCACTCCTGGCAGTGCTTAGGGGACCCTACGGGATGCCGGGAATCGAACCCGGGTTGGCCACGTGCAAGGCAAACGCCCTCCCCGCTGTGTGATGGCTCCAGTCCGTGCTATCACTTCAGCCCCATTTATTCCTAGTTGAAAGCTTACGAGTACGGTACGCACGAGAGAGCCTGGTGGGTGAGCTATGAGTGAAGGAGCGGTGAGGAGGGCCATTAGTGATAGTGACACCAAGTGACAAGTGAGGCCTGGCTCCCTGGGGCAAGAGGTGTGACCTCTGACTCTTGGTATAAATGTCTCTCTCTCTCTCTTTTTTTTTTTTGCTTTTTGGGGTCACACCCGGCGATGCACAGGGGTCGCTCCTGGCTTTGCACTCAGGAATCACTCCTGGTGGTGCTCAGGGGACCCTATGGGATGCTGGGAATGGAACCCAGGTTGGCCGCGTGCAGGGCAAACGCCCTCCCCGCTGTGCTATCCCTCCAGCCCATAAACGTCTCTGAAAGAGTGGCCTGTGCCAGGAGAAAGCACTCATATCAGGTCCCAGGGGGCTGTGCAGTGCTGACGCCTGGGTTTAATTATCGCCAGGGAAGCGGCTTTGTAACAATCGACAGGAGGTGGCGGAAATTCCCATTTAAGCTCATTTCCCACAGCCTTTGTTGAGCCGGTGCTCTGGGGACCATTCAAAGTGAGAATTGTTGCATGGCTGTTTCCCTGGGATGCTGCAGGAGCCAGGGGCTGTCTCTGACAGTCTCAGGGGGCATCGGGGTGACTTCCAAACCAGAAGACCCAGAGGATGGAGACAGAGGGGCTGGGCTCTGCCCAGGGGTCCTGCTGGTCGGTGGCTCTGCATCCGTTTCATCCACTCAGCCGGTTTGCAGCCGCCAGAGCTGGCTTTGAGGTGGGTCATTTGGACATAGGCCGAGGCCAGAGGGCGTGACAGCATCAGATTGTCTGGCATTAAGCTCAGAAAACCTCCCTTTCTCCCTCTTTCTGCGTCGAATCCTTCCTTTTTTCAGTTCATCATCATCATCATTATCATCATCATCATCAACATCATCATCATCATCATCAATCATCATCCCATTGATTGTTGAATATCTCGAGCAATCTCAGTAATGTCTCCCTCCATTCGTCCCAGCCCTGAGATTTTAGCAGCTCTCTTTACTCGTCCTCCCCAACAATGCCACATTGGAGGCGCTTTCAGGGTCAGAGGAATGAGACCCATCCTTGTTACTGGTTTGGGCATATGAATACGCCACGGGGAGCTTGCCAGGCTCTCCCATGCAGGCAGGAAATTCTCAGGAGCTTGCCAGGTTCTCCCAGAGGGAGAACTAGGCTATAAGATGTCTTCCAGGGGCTTGGTTTTATAGTCTCTGGACGCTGGCCATTTGTGGGATTACACGGCGCTGGGGGCAGTCCCTGGGTATGACTGCCTAGCTACTGGAAGATGGGGAATCTAGGTGAAAGAAGCCCAAACTCGATCCAAGCAGGCTTGGCGGTCTCAGCCCTGGGTCCCACACACCTGGGGTTCCTCTGCCAGTTCTTTCATGTATGAGGCTCGTCTGAACGTGTGGAGAGGGGCCTTGAGCATGGCTTTGGCTAGGCTCCGGAGGTCTTTGGCTGCAGAAGCTCTGCTCGGGGCAGGGAGGGAAACTGAAGCCCACTCCCTCTGAGGGGCCCTGGGGAAGACAGCCAGGCACGGCAGCAAGAAGCTCTCTGCCCAGCTCAGTCGTCATTAACCGCATACACCATTCACTATCACCAACCCTGATGAAAAGGGGGATTTAGACCCTCTTTTCCACATCAGGAAATCTTCTTCGTCTAGATGAACAGTAACTGGGTACCAGGCGGGTGTTAGTGGTGCTCCCCTGCTCGGAAGGGTTTAAGAGCAGATGGGAGAGTCACATGTCCTTCTCTCCCAGCAGGGAGCAGAACACGACACATGCCATAATCATGCTGCTGGACCCCACGCCAGGCGTCCTGCAGGGAGTCAGGTGAGACCCTTCCTCACCCCAAGGGGCCCAGCCCTGGCAGCCAAAACCCTCTAGGACCCAACCACCACCAGGCTCACGGCTGCTCTCCACATGCTCAGTCTGAGCCTCACCCATGAGTGAACCTATTCCTGGAATCTCATACATGTGGAGCAGCGCACCACATGTGATGGGGTTCGAAGTAGGAGGTGACCAATCTTAGAGGGAAATTTTTTTGTTCTTTTTTGAGTCACATCTGACGATGCACAGGGGTTACTCCTGGCTCTGCACTCAGGAATTACTCCTGGCGGTGCTCAGGGGACCGTGTGGGATGCTGGAATTGAACCTGGGTCGGCTACGTGCAAGGCAAATGCCCTCCCTGCTGTGCTATTGCTCCAGCCCCAGAGGGAAATATCTTTTTCTACAGATATATACATATGTATATATGTATATGTATGTGCACATATATATGCATATATATATAAGCACACAAGGCTCAACCCTTAACAACATGTTAGTGATCTCTTTATTTTTTCTTGCTTTTTGGGTCACACCCGGCGATACAAAGGGGTCACTCCTAGCTCTGCACTCTGGAATTATCCCTGGCGGTGCTCAGGGGACCATATGGGATGCTGGGAATTGAACCCGGGTAAGCTGCATGCAAGGTAAATGCTCTACCCGCTGTGCTATCGCTCTAGCCCTGTTAGTGATCTCTTATAGAAGGACTTAATGGCCCCTGGGTGAAATACAATAATCTTCACACTCTTCCCTCTAAGGAAACTTTTTTGTAGCATTTTCAACAGTTTTTCATGATGAAACAATACAAAATAAAATATCTCAGTTCTGCTTTGGGGCAGGAGTTGGGGTTCGGGATGGAAACATTCAAACTATGGTGATGGGAAGGTGTCATGGTGGTGGGATTGGTGTTCGAATATTAAATGTAATCAAATATTGTAAACTACTTTATAAAATTTGTTTTGCTTTCTGCTTTGTGGCTGCGCAACATCTTATGGCCTAGTTCTCCCTCTGGGAGAACCTGGCAAGCTACTGAGAGTTTCCTGCCCTCATGGGAGAGCCTGGCAAGCTCCCCATGGTGTATTCATATGCCAAAGCCAGTAACAAGCTGGGTCTCATTCCCCTGACCCTGAAAGAGCCTCCAATGCGGCACCATTGGAAAGGACGAGTAAAGAGAGGCTGCTAAAATCTCAGGGCTAGGACGAATGGAGACGTTACTGAGACCGCTCGAGAAATTTGACAATCATGAGATGATGATGATGATGATGATGATGATGATGATGATGATGATGATGATGATGATGATTTCGGGTCACACCTAATAATTCTCAGGGGTTACTCCTGGCTCTGCACTCAGGAATTACTCCTGGCAGTGCTCAGAGGACCCTATGGGATGCCGGGGATTGAACCTGGGTCGGCCGCGTGCAAAGTCAATGCCCTCCCTGCTGTGCTGTCGCTCCGGCCCCCTGGGCCATTTTTCTTGCTCATTTGAGTCCTTGGCATAATTGCATTTCCTGGGGTCAAAGGATGGTGGTCTCTGCTTCCTGGCTAGCTTCCGGTCACCAAAGGAGATTCTCAAGAGACCCACCTCCTCTGGGCTATATTTTCTCCCTCCATCTTCAAAGTCAGCAACAGTTAATGAAGTTTCTCTTCTCCCCGAGGCCCTCTCACTTTCCCTGTCTCAGTCTTTCGCACCCAGCCAGCCACGGCTTTCCACCTTTATTTCAGAGTCAGGGGCTTCGACTTGAGTCCAAAAATCTCACAACTGAAAGTTTGTACCCACCCATGGTTGGAATCCACCACAGGTGTGTGCGGGGCAGAGGGTGGGTAAGATAGAGAAGGGACCAGTATGACCATGGTAGCTGGGAATTATCATGCTGGACAAGAAGTGCTAAGAGTAGGTAAAGGGATATACCTGATAGCCTTCCGTTTGTTTTTGTCTTTGTTTTTTCTTTTTTGGGTCACACCCAGCGATGCTCAGAGGTTACTCCTGGCTCTGTACTCAAGAATTACTCCTGGCAGTGCTTGGGGGACCATATGGGATGCCGGGGATCGAACCTGGGTCGGCTGCATACAAGGCAAACATTCTCCCCTCTGTGCTATTGCTCCAGTCCCTGATAGCCTTTCAGTATCTGTATTGCAAAGCACAATGCCAAAAGGAGAGAAAGAGAGAGAGAGAGAGAGAGAGAGAGAGAGAGAGAGAGAGAGAGAGAGAGAGAGAGAGAGAGAAGAGAGAAATGAGCCTGCCATAGAGGCAGGCTGGGGACTGGGGCCAGGGAGTGATGGGAGGGAAAGTAGGGACACTGGTGCTGGGAAATGTGCCCTGGTGGAGGGATGGGTGTTGGAACATTGTACAACTGAAACCTAATCACAAACAGCTTTGGAAGGGTCTATCTCACAGTGACTCACTGTTACTGTCATCCCATTGCTCATCAATTTGCTCAAGTGGGCACCAGTAATGTCTCCATGGTGAGACTTGTTGTGACTGTTTTTTTGGCATATCGAATACGCCACGGGGAGCTTGCCAGGCTCTGCCGTGCGGGCGGGATACTCTCGGTAGCTGGCCGGGCTCTCCGAGAGGGGCGGAGGAATCGAACCCGGGTCAGCTGCGTGCAAGGCAAGCGCCCTACCCGCTATGCTATCGCTCCAGTCCACAGTGACTCAATTAAAAAAATTAAAAAATAAAAAATAAAAGGAAACCCGTTGTGCATCCTGCTTTTTAAAAATTTTTTTTAATTTAAAAAAATTTTATTTAAAAAATTTTAAAAATTATTTTAAAAATATTTTTTAAATAAAAATAAAATGGTCCCCCCGAAACTTATACCAAAGTGCCTTCTGCCACCATCTACTTCCATCACATTGATGCATCCTTGGGACTAGATTTGGGGCACTGGGGAGGCGCGTATAGCTCTCTCCCTATGGCATGACCTAAGGGAAAATTTATTTTCTGGGGCTGGAACCATAGCACAGGATGTTTGCCTTGCATGTAGCCAACCCCAGTTCAATCCTGGCATCCCATAGGGTCCCTCAAGCACCTCCAGGAGTGATCCCTGAGTGCAGAGCCAGGAGTCAGCCCTGAGCATCATCGCTGGGTGGGACCCAAAAAGCAAAAAAAAAAAAAAATTTTTTTTAATAGAAATCACTAGTATTCACTTACTGATTCATTAGTGCCTCTCTCTGCCAGGGATATTGTTCTACTTCATATCCTCAGCCATGATCTATTTTCTCATTTAGAAGGATCTCAGGGATATTCCACGTAACAAGAAGGGAATGTTTGATCCAGGGCACTGAGTTTCTGGGAGAGAAAGGAAGTGCCTGTTTCAGGAGAAATGGAGAAGTGTCCTCTCCAAAGAAGAATGCTCTTAGAGGTCAATTACAGTTAGAAACTTCTAGAAATCCCTATTATATCCACTGTATCACTGTATTATTGTTATCCCATTGCTCATCGATTTGCTCCAGCGGGCACCAGTCACGTCTCCATGGTGAGACTTGTTGTGACTGTTTTTGTCATATCAAATACACCACAGGGAGCTTGCCAGGCTCTGCCATGTAGGCGAGATACTCTCAGTAGCTTGCCGGGCTCTCCGAGAGGGGCGGAGGAATCGAACATGGGTTGGCCGTGTGCAAGGCGAACACCCTACCCACTGCACTATCGCTCCAGCCCATTATATCCACTATTAAAAAAAAACATATAAACACCGCATTCAGAGCTGGTTAACTTCTGGGAAAGGTAATTCACCTTTGGAAGAAGGGAAGACGGGGCCGGAGCAATAGCACAGCAGGAAGGGCATTTGCCTTGTACTTGGCCGACCCGGGTTCGATCCCTGGCATCTCATGGGGTCCCCGAGCATCGCCAGGAGTGATTCCTGAATGCAGAGCCAGGAGTCAGCCCTGAGCATTGCTGGGTGTGACCCAAAAAAGATGTGAGAGAGGAGAAGAGAGACAAGATGGAAACATGTCCACTTAATACAATTTTACTTTTCCAGTTTTGGTGTTAGGAGCAGAGGTGCCAGAAATAAAAACCAGGCTAGATTCTTTGATATTATCCCCCTAACCCTGGGATTTATATGCTCCTTTTCCACATCAGGAAATCTTCCTCGTCTTACCATTAAAAAAAAAAAATCTCTATACGCAGCATTTCACGGGCTATGGTAGGACACAATTTTCCTAATGGTCACTTGGTTCTTTCCAGTATTCGTTGGCCAGAATCAAATTAGGATGCTGTGCTAATAGTTGTTTTGTGTTTCCTTGGAATTTTTTCCTGCAATTATTTCTTGGAATAAAGTCTCCAGAGTGGGGCTGGAGCGATAGCACAGCGGGGAGGGTGTTTGCCTTGCACGAGGCTGATCCGGATTCGATTCCCAGCATCCCATAGGGGCCCCTGAGCACCTCCAGGGTTAATTTCTGAGTGCAGAGCCAGGAGTAATCCCTGTGCATCGCCGGGTGTGACCCAAAAAGAAAAAAAAAAGTCTTCAGAGAGATACCATAGAGACGTTGTTGATAGCCTATGCATAAAAGGAAATGGTGACTTGACCCAACAGTCACCCGAGAGGATATTCATATCACTTTTTATCTTTTCCATTTCTGATAATCTGGTGAGTTGGACACCTTCAAAGTCCATTTGGAATAAAAGACAAAAACTACCTTTTTATTTATTTATTTATTTTTTGCTTTTTGGGTTGGGCTGGAGCGATAGCACAGCAGTAGGGCGTTCGCCTTGCATCACTGGGTGTGACCCAAAAAGAAAGGAAAGAAAGAAAGAAAGAAAGAAAGAAAGAAAGAAAGAAAGAAAAGAAAGAAAGAAAGAAAGAAAGAAAGAAAGAAAGAAGGAAAGAAAGAAAGAAAGAAAGAAAGAAAGAAAGAAAGAAAGAAAGAAAGAAAGAAAGAAAGAAAAAAAGGAAGGAAGGAAGGAAGGAAGGAAGGAAGGAAGGAAGGAAGGGAAAGAAAGAAGGAAAGAGAGAGAAAGAAAGAGAGAGGAAGAAAGAAGAAAGAAAGAAAGAAGGAAGGAAGGAAGGAAGGAAGGAAGGAAGGAAGGAAGGAAGGAAGGAAGGGAGGGAGGGAGGGAGGGAGGGAGGGAGGGAGGAGGGAGGAAGGGAGGGAAAGAAAGAAAGAAAGAAAGAAGAAAGAAAGAAAGAAAGAAAGAAAGATAAGAAAGAAAGAAAGAAAGAAAGAAAGAAGAAAGGAAGGAAGGAAGGAAGGAAGGAAGGAAGGAAGGAAGGAAGGAAGGAAGGAAGGAAGGAAGGAAGAAGAAGGAAGGGAAAGAAAGAAAGAGAGAGAAAGAAAGAAAGAAAAAGAAAGAGAGAGAAAGAGAGAGAGAGAAAGAAAGAGAGAAAGAGAAAAAGAAAGAAAGAAAGAAAGAAAGAAAGAAAGAAAGAAAGAAAGAAAGAAAGAAAGAAAGAAGGAAGGAAGGAAGGAAGGAAGGAAGGAAGGAAGGAAGGAAGAAGAAGGAAGGAAGAAAGAAGAAAGAAAGAAAGAAAGAAAGAAAGAAAGAAAGAAAGAAAGAAAGAAAGAAAGAAAGAAAGAAAGAAAGAAAGAAAGAAAGAAAGAAAGAAAGAAAGAAAGAAAGAAAGAAAGAAAGAAAGAAAGAAAGAAAGAAAGAAAGAAAGAAAGAAAGAAGAACCTCTAACTGAAGGAGATTCTCAACAACCTTGGAAAGTAAGTCGGTTTTGCCTCAGAGACTACCTGACACAAAAGCATCATTCATGGCTAAGGGTGAAGGGGCATTGTCCTAGTGGAGACAAGTCTCAGGGCGGCTGTCCGTTGGTGGGTTGGTGGCGCTAAGCTTCCCGCTGGAGTAAGGTAGGAGCTGCCTGACGCCTCCTTTATTATGGGGGATGGGATTGATCTAGGGGGTCACACCCAGCGGAACCTTCATCACTTCCCTCATTTGCGATTGTTATTGTTTTGCTGTTTGTTTGTTTGTCTGGATTTTCTTGGGTTCTCCTCAGTCTTTGGAAATACTGCAGACATGAGCAGTCCTCTCTTCAAGGGCTGGAGCGATAGCACAGCGGGGAGGGTGTTTGCCTTGTACGCTGCCGACCCGGGTTCGATTCCCAGCATCCCATAGGGTCCCCCGAGCACCACCGGGAGTAATTCCTGAGTGCAAAGCCAGGAGTAACCCCTGAGCATCACCGGTTACGACCCAAAAAGCAAAATTAAAAGAAAAAGAAAAGAAATCTCTTCACTGAGAGAAGCTGCTTCTCTGTCAGTGCCTGGCGCCTCATCACCTTAGAACGCCCAAATGAACAACAACACTTTGGCTCTGACAAACACACTCACTCGGCGCTGAGCACTGCAAAAGCAAAGCCAAAATCCTGAGGGAAGAGGTCACTCAACAAAAAGCTTCGAAACGCCTCGAACTTTTACAGGATTATGTGCAAAAGGACAAACATTGTTTTCTGGGCACAACGGGGACTGACAAGAAAATCTCTGCCTCAAGGAGTTGGAGGGAAGCCAGAGACAGCACGAAGTACTTCTCTCACTTTGATCAACAGGCCCGTTCCTGGAGAAGGAAAGTGGGGGGGGGGGGGCTCACAGAAACGCTTTCGGGGGGACCTGAGGGATAGCACAGCGGGGAGGGCGTTTGCCTTGCATGCAGCTGACCCAGGTTCTATCCCCAGCATCCCATAGGGTCCCCCGAGCACCGCCAGGAGTAATTCCTGAGTGCAGAGCCAGGAGGAACCCCTGAGCATTGCCGGGTGTGGCCCTTTCTCACCCTAAAGTAAAAAAGATACATGGAGGAATTTAATCAAATCAAAAAGACAAATTTAGGGGCTGAAGTGATGGTACAGTGAGTAGAGCCTTTCCTTTGTAAGTGGGCAACCCAGGTTTGACCCCCGGCATCCCATAGGGTCCCCTGAGCACAGTCAGGAGTGATCCTGAGTGCAGAGCCAGAAGGAACCACTGAGCATCCCTGGATGTGACCCCAAAAGCCCTCCCCCACCCCCCAAAAAAGAGAAATGCTTTCCTGAGAAGTTTTAAACCATTGTTCTGGACCAGCGTCCATCAGGAAATATAAAAACGATGGAAACTAGTAAAAAGGATGAAAACTAGCGCTCTACAGACACTGTGTCTGTCCTATCACACTAGACACCCTAAAACTGTGAATTTTGGGGGGCCACAAAATGCACTTCATAAGCCATCACTAAAGGTAAGGAAAACAGAGGCTGGAGCGATAGTACAGTGGGTAGGGCATTTGTCTTGCGTGCGGCCAACCCGGGTTCGATTCCCAGCATCCCATAGGGTCCCCCGAGTACCGCCAGGAGTGATTCCTGAGTCAGAGCCAGGAGTATCCCCTGTACATCGCCGGGTGTGACCCAGAAATAAAAAAAATAAAGGGAAAGGAAACAGGCTCAGAGGGGTTAAGCCACTTGCCCGAGGGGACACAGGTTCTGCTGGGGGCTGAGGGTGGGTGGGCTCAGGCCCGGGTCATTGTCACTGTCCCTGTCATCTTGTTGTTCATTGATTTGCTCTAGCGGACGCCAGTAACGTCTCCGTTCATCCCAGCCCTGAGATTTTAGCAGCCTCTCCAAAACGGAGCTGTATTGGAGGCTCTTTCAGGGTCAGGGGAATAAGACCCATTATTGTTACTGTGTTTGGCATATCCAATATTCCACGGGGAGCTTGCCAGGCTCTGCCGTGCAGGCGGGATACTCTCGGTAGCGTGCCGGGCTCTCCAAGAGGGACAAAGAATGTATATAAGAGAATACAAGCAAGTATGTTTTAACCAAACACATGTGTGACTATTTACACAGGAGGTTCAAATAAGATGGTGAACCCCTGGGACACAGGACCAGTTCCTCCTGGCACCCAGGATTGGGTCTGATTGCTAGAAGCTTCCACGGCCTCTACTGCTTCCCAGTAATCTAGCAAAGATCAATGATCAATGATCATTGATCAATGATCTGTCCCAGAAACCCCCCCACCACACACACCTGCACTTTTGTTTCAATTTTTGCATCTTTCCAGGAAGCACCAAGCTCATTTGGGACCCTCGAATCAAAGGCCTCTTTGCTCCGGGGAGTTTTGCGCCCTGAGAAAACGGTTCATTTCCCAGCATCGGCCCTGCCCTCTTCGTCCAGAAAATAGGGCATTTGTGAAACCCCTCAGCTCTCCCGTCACTCCCCTGTAGAGAGCCGGTCTGGAGGGATCCTTGAATACCATCAGATAAGCCGAGATTCTTCCAACGCTATTGTTCCTCTCTTCCTCTCTGGCCTGACCTCTGAGCTTCTGCCCTCTCTGTGGATTCCAGGAAGGCCCCAAAGTTCCTGAAGTTTCTCTCCAAAATCAACAATATGGTGATGGGGGTGGGAAGGCAGGGGTGAGGTGGGGGGTGGGGTGGAGACAGGGAAGGGACAACAAAAGGAACCACTCACCCCCAAGAGGAGGGAAATTCTGTGTGAAAAGTAGGACCCAAATCTTCCCCAGGAGCCTTCTTCTTCTTTTATTTATTTATTTATTTATTTTTGCTTTGGGGTCCCACCCGGCAATACCCAGGGCTGACTCCTGGCTCATGCACTCAGGAATTACTCCTGGCGGTGCTCGGGGGACCCTAGGGGAATGCCAGGGATCGAACCCGGGTTGGCCGTGTGCAAGGCAAACGCCCTCCCTGTTGTGCTATCACTCTAGCCGCCTCCCACACCACCCTAACCCTTCTTGTGATTTCAGACCTGGTAAGACCGTCACCTGGACTAGCTACAGATGCCAAGAAGACTGGACCCCCCTCAGAGAAAAGCTACAGCAGGGACAAAAGGCCGGGAAAGAAATTTCAAAGAAAGCCATGGACATTCTCAACTCTAACCCTTTAGCAAACCTCAAGAGCAGGAGACTTTGGGGCTGGAGAGATAGCACAGCGGGGAGGGCGTTTGCCTTGCATGCGGCTGACCCGGGTTCAAATCCCAGCATTCCATATGGTCCCCTGAGCATGGCCAGGGGTAATTCCTGAGTGCAGAGCCAGGAGTAACCCCTGTGCATCGCCGGGTGTGACCCAAAAAGAAAAAAAAAAAAAAAGAGCAGGAGACTGTGAGGGCCCCGCCCTGTCCAGCAGGTAGGACCCTTTGTGGGGCTGAGGAGGGGACGCAGCCGAATGAACAGACGCAGAGACAGAGGAGGAGGAGAAAAGGAGAGAGAGAGCGTTATTCACTGGCAGCTACAGCATTTTATACTTGCCTGCTGGGAGGCAGGTAGTGGTATGCGTGCCCGGACCCCGTACAAACAGTAGTCAATCACAGATTGTGACATGTTCATCACAATGACATGTCAGGCACGGGTATCGGCTAGTGGAATGGTAAGGTCAGTAAGGTCAGTAACGGCGACCTTGTTAGAGAAGTTTTAATTAGGCCCCTGTTTGAGAAGTGCCAGGCTCTGTCTTACTTGAAGATAAGAGCCAGGATTGAAATATGGCTTCCTACATCTCCCCCTGTTTTGTTTTAAATTAACTGTGGTCAGGGGAGGCATTGTCCGGTATCCCTTGTGACAAAAAAAACCTCCATTTTTGCAGGGAGAGGAGGGAAGGGATGATCGGGTCTATGCAGGGGGCTCCTCACAGGCCCCATCAGTCCCTAGTCTTGGAGTAACCTCTATGCTATACCGGAATACCTCACAGGGAGCCGGGCCCGGGTATCAGCCCTCCCTTGCAGTGCTTTGCCTGGCAACCTGATCCACTAGAAGAAATCCTTGGGAGCCCGGCATCCTCAAGGCAAAGAACTGGGGGAAGTTGAGGTATGAATCTGAACAGAGGCGTCAGAGTTCTGCAAATCAAAGCCAATGATAACGAACCTGTATAGGCTTGGCTTCTAGTTGCTGAATTTGTTGTCTAATAAAAGCCAAGATTTGATTAAAAACGCAAGGGCCAACAGTAACTAACAATGATACAGCTGACAGTGGACCCAACAAGGGGAGTAAGTAACCTTAAATCCTTCTCTAAGCTAGTCATGGAATCGCTGACCACTCCTGTGTGATCTGCAAAAAAAAACAGCATTAAAACAGCATTCCTCCCCTAGGGCAGCACATAATCCTCCCCTGTTGCAACAATAATAAGTCCAGTCCTCTCCTGTTCTGCAACACCACTTCAGACAGGAACTGGGGGATGTCTCGAGATGACTGATGGAGGTTTCGATCCTCTCCAGGTCCTCATCAGTAGCTGTTTGAAGGGATGAGAATCTGCTCCGTTGGGTTGTGAGTGAATTGATACCAGTCCCAGCTCCTGCCAGTCCAGTTCCAAACAGCGTGGCTATGGTTAGAGTGGATATTACCTCCCTCTCCTGAATGGGATGATGGGTTACCTGTGGGGATAAAGAGTCTCCTTCATAGTATAGGATTCAGGGAAGTACAGTGACCATCACATAAAATTTATATAGTTCCATGTTGAAAACATTGATTTTTCCATGATCTAAGAGCACTGTAACAGGAGTCTGGATACTAGAACAATTCTGCAGATATATTTAAACAGTTTTTACAACAATATAGATTGATTAGTTTCTTTTCCTCAAAACACAACCTCAAACTTCCTTTACATCCATTACATCCTGTAACTTTTCCATTTCAAAAACAATTACACTTTGCTTTTCTACTTTTCACTGATGATATCTCCATACATTATCTTTCTGACTTAAGACATACATCTATAGTCATCCCACAAGTTTAAACTCACTGAAATTGGTACAACATGATCTCACAAGTTTGGACACAAGTTGACAATCATCTTATTTAACATGGCAAAACTACTCTGCAGTCACAAACATTATATCGGTTCTTATAGATTTTCAAAAAGTTTTAAAGATACTCACAACTAAAGTTCTTACAACATATATTAACCTGGAGACATCTTTAGAATTCTGATTTCTAGGAACACTTTTTAAGATTAAAACACTCATAGATTACCATGAAACAGTAAGGATTCTACACTGGTGTACAAAATTCTCTGAAGTTCAGGATTAGGTTGGTACCGTAAATCCCAGACTAAGTCCTCAGGCAAATTCAGCCTGTGCTTCCCCATTTGGGTTCTGTTTTGCTGAGTCTTCTTTAGATTTTCTTGTGACTTCCAGCTGAGATCTGCTCTGGGCTGAAGTTTGGAGTGTTGGAGTCTCAGGTGGTCTGGAGACTGAGCCAGGAGGATGAATTTTATTCCAGATGAGGCCGTAGCAGGATCCAGAATGGATTAGTAGGTCTGTCATCTGTTAAAATATAAGCAGAGACCTTTCCTCCTACAAGGAGGTTTCCCACCATTTCTTTTTTGTGTGTTCGTCAGATTTTAATGCAAATATAAGGATCAGTTTTTTCCCAAGCCCTTTCTCATTTACAAAGTTACAAGAGCCAGATACCTAGAAGAGTTAACAAACTAAATTAGCAAGTCTTATCTGCTGAGCAAAAGTGTGATTAGAATTCACTGTTGAGGTTAGGGAGGGTCTGCATATCCAGCCTGACTGAGGCAGAGCTTGCTGAGCTGGGAATGCAGGGGGATGGGTGGATCCAGGGAAAATCTTTAAAAACTCCCAAAGTGACAACTGAGATTAACCCCTTATAATCCTGAGCTAAGTAGCTTTAAAAATTTTAGTTACCAGAAGTCTCAGAGATCAAATAAAACACAGGTACAATAAGTTTTTCAACCAATTCTGCAACTCTAGAAAATAATATTTTAAACTGAAGCATTATTCTTTGAACCTGTTTTCATAGATCACAATTATTTCAACTCACAAGATTCTCTAGGTCAAATAATTCTAATCCAGTGCAGATATAAATACATACATTGGTATAATAGCATAAGACTTTTGGACCATCAATTTTTGTGAAACACGGTAAAACTTCTTTGACTTAATTTTGATAGTTTTTGTACTTTAGTTCAAATCATGAGCTTTCTAACTTTAACAATTCTACAATACAAACATGCTTTCGAACACAGAAAGAGCCCTCTGGGTATATATATATATATATATATATTATTTTTTTTAACTAAACTTTGATAATAGCATAGAAAAAAACATTTGGACTGTCAATGTTTATGGAAACATAAGAAAACTTTATTTATTTTGAGGGTTTCTGTACCTCTGTTGCTTGAAAAACAGCTAAATTCCTCATTAAAATTGACTGAGGCTTGTAAGATAAAGCCTTGCACTCTCTGAATTCTTATTTCACTTTTTAGTTTTCTGGCTCTAGTTCTGTAGCTTTTTCTAGATAGTACAGATACTGGAATTCAAAAGAATTTCAACTGTTAATAACTATTAATGTTCTTCCAATAAGAAATTTAGACTAAAAATTTCAATTTCGTTGTAGGCGCCACATTCTAATTAGAAATCTTTGTTTAACCTGATCTAACAAGTTCCAAAGATACCTAGATCTTTTAAATTGCTGGGCTTCATATCACTCTGATCTCCCTTGATTTTATCTGCCCAGGTCTAATAATTACTGGCTTCAAACTAGCTCTAACACTCAAGTGTTCCACAGACAGACAAACAGACAGACAGTAAGTTCACTAAAAACACCACACGTACATGTGCACACGTCTGCAGTTGATCAATTGATTTGACCCTTCAGAAATGGCAGGGAGAAAACTGACAGACTGAGAAAGGAAGGAGCAGTCCCCAGGGCAAAGTTAAGCCCTGTCAGCCGATTGGGAACATTGCTCCCCGTTTCCCTGCCTGACCAGCCAGTTCCCTGCCTGTTAAAAATGGGTCTAGAAAGCGCTTTTGTTTATATAAGCCGGCAAAACCTTTTCAAAATTGTTGAAACCTAAGGTGGTCAGATGCTAGCATTTTTCTTTCTTGGTCAAGATTAGTTCTGAGGTGGGGAACTAGTATTTTCTTATCAAACTTGGGGATAGGCTACCTTAGTGATATACTTTTTCATTCCTGATATTATTAAACACTTAACCACATAATCTTACATTTTCCTACCTTCTCTGCTGATAATAATAAGCAGAACTAAGAGAAAGATAATGAGACAAATACAAGCATTAAAGGCACACGCACAAAGCACACTCCTGCACTTGCTCGGACCGGTCCTTCTTTCACCCGGGAGCACACCCCACTCACCACATTCACACTGAGATTCCTGAACCTGCCCTACAGATGTCCACATTATCTTTGGTCTTATCCCCCTGACAATGGGGTTGCTGGTAATCTAGAGAGCAAAAAAAAATGATTTTCAATTGCCTTTTCTATGAGAACTAGGGATTCTCGGGCTGCTGGTGTCAGACTCCGAGGGGAGGAAGGGTCAGCATCACCGCGCAAGAGGTCATAAAGGGGCATAAGATCTCCTTTTGTAAGTTTGAGATAAGGACTGAGCCATGTTATATGCCCAAGCAGTTGTTGAAAGTCATGTAGTGTCTTTAATGAAGTAAGCTTTAATTGCGTTTTTTGCAAAAGTACATGGGACCCCTGGAGGCGGAATCCAAGAAAGGTATAGAGGTCAGCAGTCTGAATTTTATTGGGGGCAATTTGAAAGCCAGACTGAGTAAACGCACAAATTACTTGATTGCAGCAGAGCATAGTGACCTGTGGGTCAGATCCAGCAAGCAGTATATCATCCATATAATGGATCATATAGATGGCGGGCCATTGTGCCCTGATGGGAGCAAGAATTTGAGCCACAAATTTTTGACACAGTGTGGGACTATTTGCCATTCCCTGGGGTAAAACCTTCCATTGAAAACGTTGCATGGTCCCTTTATAATTAGTAGCTAGCAAACTAAAGGCAAAATGGGGGCAATCATCAGGATGCAAAGGAATTGAGAAAAAGCAGTCTTTTAAGTCAAGTACTATCTTATGCATTTCTGAAGGAATGGCTGCTGGGGACGGCAATCCAGGTTGAAGCGCCCCGAAAATGACCATGGTTTTATTTACTGCTCTTAGATCCTGTAGCAGTCACCAATTGCCGTTTTTCTTTTTTATAACGAAGATGGGTGTGTTCCAGGGGGAGGAGGTGGGTTCTATGTGCCCTGCCTCGAGTTGTTCCTGCACTAACAGCTTGGCGGCCTGTAATTTTTCAATAGGGAGGGGTCACTGGTCCACCCATACAGGTTCATTGGATTTCCACATGATCTTATCAGTATGGGGTGCAGGAGGAGCAGTGGCAGTTACTGAAAAAAACCTAAGCCTGCGTGGTCATTTTTCACTGGGGCGAGGGCTAGCGGCGCAGGCATGCCTTGGAGGCTTTTACCTAAACCTTTTCCAGGAGAATAACCAGCTGAGAGGAGCATGTCCAGGCCCTTGTTGTCAATTAGTAAAAGGTCCATTTGTGAGAGAATATCCCGGCCCCAGAGATTGACAGGGAGCCCGGGCAGAACATAAGGGCGTACAGTCCCGGATTTGCCCTCCTTGGTGCACCAATCAAGCGAGGATGAACTTAACATAGGGTTTTGGGATTGGCCTATACCCTGAAGGTGAGTCAGCGAGGGGGTGAGGGGCCACCCTTTTGGCCAGTCTTTTTTGGCAATGATTGTTACATCTGCACCAGTGTCAATCAGACCCGAAAGCTCCTTCCCGTTGATTTCTAAAGTCATCATGGCTTTGCAACCAAGAATGCGCTGGGCAAAAAATGCAAAAGTATCTGGCACTGGGGTTGGTTCTTCTTCTGCTGTTATAGGAATGAGTAATAGCTGTGCTAGCCGCGCGCCAGCATCCAAGACTGAAAATGGGAGGTTGATTCAACTACTACTCCAATCTGCCCTTGAAAATCAGCATCTACAATCCCGGGGAGTACTTGCACACCCTGAGCAAGCATATTGCCTCGTCCAATAATCAGGCCAAAAGTTCCAGATGGCAAAGGGCCACATGCGTTGACATACACTATCTGCGGGCCCTGTTCTTTAACTAATATTGTGCGGGAAGTGGCACAGAGGTCCAATCCGGCTGAGTAGGGGATGGCTTTGCAAAGGGATTGGATGCCGATAGGCTGAACAGCCCATGATTTTGAGGAGCCCCAGTCATGGGAGGAGGAGCGGATTGGGGGCCCTGGGGCTGGCCCCGAATCCAGTTTCCCGACCCGGCCCTCTGGCCCTTCCTCAGGCTGATAGGCCTCCTCAGTTTCTCTATCTGAGGAATCATCATCGGGTCGAGCCGTGGTGGAGGTGGGGTAATTGAGGGCCCGAGAATGGGACCTGGTAACTGGGAAGGCAGCTACGGGTTTTAAAACTAGAGTGTGGCGGGGTGAAGAAGAGACTGAGCTTTTCTTACTAGGCCCTTGAGAGAGGCTGGGTCCTCGAGAGAGGGTAGAAGGCTGCAGGGCACTCACAAGTTCCTTATCCAGCTGCCTTATTTGAGTCAAAAGTTGTACATATTCCTGCTTCTGTTGGAGAACTGCGCGTAAAGCGGCAGTGTCCCGGGCAAGCTGGCGGACTGTCTCACTGGTGTCATAGGAGGAATTAAAAAAGGCAGTGGCGTGGGACAGATAAGGGGGTGGCTGTTTTCCTGACGGGGGCCAAGGGGCTGAGGGCTGATACCTCGCCACCTCATTTTCCAGGATAGCCCCATCCTCCGGGGGCAGGAATTCGGATTCTGGAGGGGGGGATCAGAGATGCCCAGAAATCACAGGATAAAGTCTCGGAGGCGCCTTTGCTTGGGAGGGCTCAGATAGGGGAGCAGGATGGTCAGAGTCTATAGTGGCGGAATTTGAGGAGTCAGCCTCCTGCATGGGGGGGGCCTCATTCCTACAGACTGAGGGAGCCTTAGAACTCTTATACCTTTTCCTCAAAAAAGTCTCACATTCGGAAACAAGGTGCTGAGTCTCTGGCTGTCTTTGTTGCCTCTTAAGAGTCTCATTTATTAAGTTCCAATAAGAAAAGGCAGAAGTAGGGATTTTTTCAGGACCATACTGTTCATAATAATTTTCCATACAATCACCTACTCTGGCCCAATTCTTTTCACTAATAATCCCCTCCTGAGGGAACCAGGGGCAAATATCTTCTATAAAGAGAAAAAATTGCACTAGGTCTTTTTTCTTTACTTTTACTCCATGGTCTTTAAGGAAGTTTTTCAGGGCTTTGACAAAGGGCTCCTTTTTAGAGAGTGTTTGTCCCATAATTTTAGGAAGTAAGGGAGTGGAATTTATCTTTATCAGCGGGAAAAGCACCTTTCGAAAATGCAAATAGTAATAAAAATAAGGATAGTGAGAAAAACGATGCAAATAATGGGGATTTCCCAGGGGTGAACACAGACGAAGGAAACAGAAGATAAACAGGTCATAAAACAAGAAGAGAAAAAAGAAAGGGGCACTGGGAGACTGTTTCTGCCAACTCGACAGAAATGAGAACACAGGAGAAAGGGATTCAACCTTCCACCAGTGACTGTCTTCACTGGGAGGCTGTTTCTGCCAACTAGACAGAAATGAGGACACAGGAGAAAGGGATTCAACCTTCCACCAGTGACTGTCTTCACTGGGAGGCTGTTTCTGCCAACTAGACAGAAATGAGGACACAGGAGAAAGGGATTCAAGCTTCCACCAGTTACTGTCTTCACTGGGAGGCTGTTTCTGCCAACTAGACAGAAATGAGGACACAGGAGAAAGGGATTCAAGCTTCCACCAGTTACTGTCTTCACTGGGAGGCTGTTTCTGCCAACTAGACAGAAATGAGAACACAGGAGAAAGGGATTCAACCTTCCACCAGTTACTGTCTTCACTGGGAGGCTGTTTCTGCCAACTAGACAGAAATGAGGACACAGGAGAAAGGGATTCAAGCTTCCACCAGTTACTGTCTTCACTGGGAGGCTGTTTCTGCCAACTAGACAGAAATGAGAACACAGGAGAAAGGGATTCAACCTTCCACCAGTTACTGTCTTCACTGGGAGGCTGTTTCTGCCAACTAGACAGAAATGAAAGCATAGGACAAAGAGATTCAAGCCTTCCACCAGTGGCTATCTTCACTGGTAGGCTGCTTCTGAGCTAACTCGACGGAAATTAAAGTACAGAAAGAAATGGTCACTGGCAGGCTCTTTCTCTAACTCGGCGGAAATGAAAGCACAAAAGGCACAAGAAGGGTGGGGGGGACGGGGACACTCATAACAAACCACTCAGATGCATGTCTGGCCAGTGAGGACTTAGCCATAGTGGATCAGCCTGAGAGGTGACTTGCGGCCGGTGTCTAAACCAGCACCATCCTAGACCATATGTTCCTCGTGGAATCGCAGACAGCCCACTCGGACTCCGTAACCTTAAAGGGATCTTAAGGATGCCAAGTCGTGGAGCCACAGACTCAGTACAAGGACGAGGACGTCCAAGACTGCACAATCACTCACACATACACACACACACACCATAAGACAAGGGAATTCAAGACTTTCTGCCAGTGACCGTCTCGCCCTTGACACTATACTGTCAAGTCTGGTCTCATGCCAGGGCTGTGACGAGACTGTATTCGAGCCCGGTCCCAAACCAGGGTGTGCGCCAAGAGAGAGGCGACCCTCAGAGATACTCACTTCTTCGTGAGTCCGTCGGCCGACGTGAACTTGACCGGGCGTTCGGTGGTCCACTATTGCCCCACGCTGGGCGCCAGGTGTGAGGGCCCCGCCCTGTCCAGCAGGTAGGACCCTTTGTGGGGCTGAGGTAGGGGACGCAGCCGAATGAACAGATGCAGAGACAGAGGAGGAGGAGAAAAGGAGAGAGAGAGCTTTATTCACATGGGCAGCTACAGCATTTTATACTTGCCTGCTGGGAGGCAGGTAGTGGTATGCGTGCCCGGACCCCGTACAAACAGTAGTCAATCACAGATTGTGACATGTTCATCTATCATGTCAGGCACGGGTATCGGCTGTGGAATGGTAAGGTCAGTAAGGTCAGTAACGGCGACCTTGTTAGAGAAGTTTTAATTAGGCCCCCTGTTTGAGAAGTGCCAGGCTCTGTCTTACTTGAAGATAAGAGCCAGGATTGAAATATGGCTTCCTACAGGAGACTTTGACCTAGATAGAAGCCCCCACGTGGGGTCAGGTTGGAGAAACCCCTACAAAGGCACCTTGAACCAAGGAAGGCAACATATGCTGCTCATGTTTTGCTTGCACCCATGTGGGCCGAGCACATGTGTTGCCCCACATCTCCCCTCTTGAGATGGGGACGTTCATGCTTTTCTTATCTAATGCTGGGGTGTGTGTCGGGGTCTCTCCGCCCTCGGAGAAGCCCGGGTTCTCTCTTGAGCACGTTCCTCTGTCTCACTTTCTTTCCCTCCCTCCCCTTCCTAAACACCTCTGTTGCAACAATGTTGCAGTTTTTACTTGACAGTCGGAAGCATTTCACTCATGGAAGAAATAGACATTTTTGGGGAGGATCACATGACTATCTCCTGAGGTTTTTGCGTTGTGGCCTGCAGGAGAGCACAGCCTGTTCAACCCCCTTTTTTATATAGTAGGTTGATGTACTAACCAATGATATTCAGCCACATATGTGGCTGAATATGCAAATTAACTTAGCCAACGGAAACTGTAACAGTCAGTTAAAGTAACAGTAACAATAACAGAACAAAGTAACAATAACAATAATAGTAACAAAGTAACAGTAACAATAACAGAAACAAAGTAACAATAACAGAAAAGGACATTTACATCCAGGCCTAGCTATGGTCTGAGATTATGGGATGTTGTTGTTGTATACTCAACACACCTTCCAAATAAAATTCCTTTCACCTCCCTGCTCATCTACTCCTGAAATTCTTTTCTGCCAGAAAGACAAGAACCCAGGAACCCTGGGTCCCTGGGTGGCAGAGGGCGGATGGGGAGTAAGTGACCGTCTCTCTCCTCCCGCTACACAGAAGCCCCCCGTGGGGGACCACAGACATCAGAATGAGCCCCCTCACTGTATTTTGAAATGGAATTGTCTTCTAATTCTGTGCCTGGATGAGAATCAAGCCTCTCTGGGCCCTAGTGGAGAATTCTCTGCATCAAAGAGATTGGGCTCCGTGCCCAGAGCTCAGCAAGGGGAGGAAAAAAAGTCCGTTATTCAAACCATGACCAATGACCAGGAGTTTTCTCTGTGCCGGCACTAATTCAGCTAATAATAGTATTGTGGGCACTTCAGCTGACCCCAGAGTGTGGCCAGATAAACAGGGGCTTTCTCAAACCCGGAGCTTTTGTCCCCGTTAGTAAGTGTCGACAGACTGTCCTGCCTGCTCTCAGGAAATGCTCTGTCCACTGACCCCCCCCCCCCGGCCTGCAGTGCCCTCTCCCACACGGGGAAATGCCATCGTGGTTGAGTTTCCAGATATTCCCAATATTACCGCTTCTCTCCCGAGCCCTGAGAACAGAGGTCTTGAGATAAGGGTCTGCCAAACAGGAAGCCAGGAAGAAACATGGCCATTTTAAGGCGCAGAATCCTCTAGGAAATTCAGACAGGGAATTCATGGGGTCAGAAGGCCCGTGAGTCAGCAGATAGAAGGAAAGGGAAAATAGACACACTTGGGTTTGCTTTTTTTTTTTTTTCAGCAGCTATTCTTTCTCGGGGTCCAAAATACTGGCTGCGATCTTTTTAACAGACAGAATGTTGCTTTCTCGTACAATATGGTTGTGTGGGTTCTATAAGTCAGTATCTGCCTTTGCTCACTTGTCATTGTGGCCAAAAGTCTGGCTTCCAACTTCTTCCTTTTTTTTTTTTTTGCTCTTTTTTGGGTCAGCACCCGGCAATGCTCAGGGGTTCCTCCTGGCTCTGTACTCAGGAATCACTCCTGGCGGTGCTCAGGGGACCCTATGGATGCTGGGAATCGAACTCGAGTTGGCCGCGTGCAAGGCAAACGCCCTCCCCGCTGTGCCTCTCGCTCCAGCCCCTCTCTTTTCCATCTTCTACCACAGGTTTGGTGCAAGGCCCGATTATTCACCCCCAATTTGCCTTCCATGTGTGAGAATCCAAAACACGGAATATGACGTAGATAAGAGACGTGAAAGGCCATGCAACAGAATTCCCAGGAGTGTAATCAAACCACTGGGCCTTAAAGCCATCAGGGCCACCTAAGGCCTAATAAAACTTTCACCTGGCACCAACAACACTCCAGAGGCTGGACCCCGTCAGAGAAAAGCTCCAGCAGGAATAAAAGGCCAGGAGAGGAATTCCAAAGAAGACCCTCGAACCCCCTGGCAACTGCCCTAGCAAGGGACTCTGACCTAGGAAGAAGCCCCACATGGGGGCCAGGTTGAAGAAACCCTATAAATCCACTTTGGTGCAGGCTGGAACGATAGCACAGCGGTAGGGGCGTTTGCCTTGCATGCAGCCAACCCGGGGTTCGATCCCCAGCATCCCATAGGGTCCCCAGGAGTAATTCCTGAGTGCAGAGCCAGAGTAACCCATGTGCATCGCCGGGTGTGGACAAAAAAAAAAAGGCCACCTCGGACCAAGGAAGGGCACAGATGCTGCCCCAGCCCATGGCTGCTGTGTCCACGTGGCCGAGCACATGT
>NC_073313.1:161951364-162013220 GCF_027595985.1 Sorex araneus
AAAAAGCAGAAAAAAAAAAACATCAACCTTGGGGCCTCAACACCCTTCCCCCCCACCCTCTCTCTCACCTCTTTCTCATCACCTCCGCCCGGATATGCCCCTTCTCCATGAAGGTGAGAACGCGCCTGCGCAGAGACGCAAACGGGCTGAAAGTCCTCGAGGCTCCTTTTGGGGTGACAGGGGCGGAAGAGGGGGGCTCAGACCTTCCAGGAAACCAGCCGAGGGGGCGGGGCAGCTCCTGGCGCCTTCGGGTGGAGCGAGGCCAGTTCCCGGAGCTGGGGTGTGCCCGCGCTCCTATCTCTCCTTTACCCACCCGAGAGGCAGCGTGCCAAGAGGCCAGAGAGGAAAACTGAGTCTTCTGGCGGGGGGTGGAGGGGGCGGCTGACTCCATCTCAGGGCTGGGGGGGGCACCCGGGGTCTCGAGGTTCTGTTCCTCTGTGACTTGGGGAAGCTCGCTTAGCGGGGGATTCGGGAGTAATTGTGGGTCATGATTTCTCTCCATCTCCTCCTCCTCCACAGGGGACAGACCAGAGCGAGTCCCTCTGCTGAGGTCTCTCGTGGGGGTCTACTACATCTCTCTTAGGGTCCTTCCTTGGCTGAGGACACCCAGGAGTCCTTCCCGGAGGAGGCAGTGCCAGACACGGGGGTACAGGGGAGAGATTCAGGGCAGACAACTGGAATCTCAAGAAGCAACAGAAAGTATTATTCCACCATCACACTTGAATATTTAATATGATTTCATATTAAACCATATTAAGGTTTGGACTGGAGGGATAGCACAGCGGGTAGGGTGTTTGCCTTGCATGCAGTCAACCTGGGTTCGATTCCTCCGTCCCTCTTGGAGAGCCTGGCAAGCTACCGAGAGGATCCCGCCCGCACGGCAGAGCCTGGCAAGCTCCCCGTGGCGTATTCGAGATGCCAAACACAGTCACAACAAGTCTCACCATGGAGACGTGACTGGTGCCCGCTCGAGCAAATCGATGAACAATGGGACGACAGTGCTATAGTGTTATGGTTTCATAGGTAGTCAGTATAAAGAGACTTCATGTGTTATTTGATGCTTGCATGTGATAGATAAGGAAGAGGCTGTATTTTGACAGAGCAGTGTGAATGATACATTACAGTTGTATCATTGCCCAAATTTCCAAAGCTGGGCGTTGTCACGAAGGTCGTCAAAATTACCCCAACTGGGCTGGAGCAATGGTATAGCAGCAGGGAGGGCATTTGCCTTGCATATGATCGAACTAGGTTCAATCCCCAGCATCCCTTAGGGCCTCCCCAAGCACTGCCAGGAGTGATTCCTGAGTGCAGGGCCAGGAGTCAGCCTTGAGCATCTCCGGGTGTGACCAAAAAAACTAAACTAAAATAAAGTAAAACCAAAAAACCCACAAAATCACCCCCAATCAACAGCCACAAGATATCACCTGGGTTATTCCCGTCTGTGTCTGATCTTTTTCTTGGCAGTCCGGCTTGGAAGACTTTTCAACAGAACCTGGATGAACGGGAAGTCTCTGTTTTCCCTGAAAGCGTCTCACAATTTTCCAGACACAAACACCTCAGCCTTCATCCCCTGGTCCTCCCTGATAAGGAAGTGGGGCCGCCTTCCGGCGTTTCAGGGGAGATGTTCTTCCTCCGTACCTGAGTCTCAGCCCACTGAAAAAGTGGCTCAAGGGGGTTGGCGGATGAGTGAACGAAACGTGAGTGCAGGGAGCTGAGAGGATGGCTCGCTGGAGAGCCAGGAAATCTGCTCTTTCATGGACCAGTGATGAAAACCCCATTTTGTTGTTGCTTTATTGTTTGAAGGCATACTCAGCAGTGCTCAGGACTTACTCCTCGCTCTGTGCTCAGCAATAACTCCTGGTGGTACTCAGGGGACTACATGGGACACCTGGGTCCAAACCCAGTTGGCTGCTGCATACAAGGCAAGCGCCCTACTTGCTGTACTATAGATCTTTCCAGCCCCAAGAGAACCCCATTTTTTTTTCTTTTTGGGTCACACCCAGCAACGCTCAGGGGTTCCTCCTGGCTCTGCACTCAGGAGTCACTCCTGGCGGTGCTCTGGGGACCCAGTGGGATTCCAGGGATCGAACCTGGGTCGGCCACATGCAAGGCATGAACCCTATACTATACTCTACAACCTATAATATACTATCGCTCTAGCTCCCAGAACCCCATTTTTATTTTTATTGATTGATTTTTTTTTCTTTTTGGATCCATCTGGCAATGCTCAGGGGTTCCTCCTGGCTCTGCACTCCGGAATTACCTCTGGCGATGCTCAGGGGACCCTATAGGATGCTGGGAATCGAACCCAGGTAGGCCACGTGCAAAGCAAATTCCCTCCCCACTGGACCATCGCTCTAGCCTTAAACCCCGTTTTTAAAACATCTGTTTTGGGCCACTCCTAACAGTGTTCAGAGCTTCCTCCTGTTTCTGAACTCAGGGATCACTCCTGGCTGTGATCAGAAAGCAAACACCTTCCCCACTGTTCAATTTCTCCAGTCCAAGAACCCCATTTATTTATTTATTTTTTGCTTTTTGGGTCACACCGGTGATGCACAGGGGTTCCTCCTGGCTCATGCACCCAGGAATCACTCCTGGCAGTGCTCAGGGGACCATACGGGATGCCAGGAATCGAACCCGGGTCGGCCGCATGCAAGGCAAACGCCCTCCCTGCTGTGCTATCACTCCAGCCCCCAAAGACCTTTTTTTTTTTAATTAGTGAATCACCATGAGGGTACAGTAACAGATTTACACATTTTTATACTTGTGTTTCCCTCATACAATGTTCGGACACCCCTCCCTCTACCAGTGTCCATTCTCTGTGATACCAGTGAACCCAGTATCCCTCCCACCTCCCAATCCCACCCTCCCTCCCCCCCTCCCCCCTCCCCCCTCCCCCCCATGGCAGGGCATTCCCTTTTGATCTCTCTCTCCTTTTGGGTGTTGTGGTCTGTAATAGGGGTATTGAGTGGCCATCGTGTTCAATCTATAGTCTACTTTCAGCACGCCCTATTTTTAGTTCCTTCTACATCCACAAAATCCGGACAACTTCAGAGCCTGAAGCAAGAGCAGACAAACACCCTTTTCATAGTTTTTTAAGGATGAGATAGGGATCAGCATGAAAAAAAAAAAAACCATCACCAGCACTGATCAAAAGAATTCATATACGCTAAGAAGGCACGAGCCAAAAAAAAAAGAGAGAGATGAGTTTGCTGATAGCATTGTCATTTTTCTTTTTATCACTATGGATATTCCCGGGAATCTTTTTCAGCAGCTATTGGGGAATTCCTCTGGGCTGGATTTGGGCATATCCTTCCGTGACTCAGAGGAAGCGGTCCCTATAAAAGGCTTCGAAGGGAGCCGGTTGCATATCCCTGCCTGATCTCTCTCATTCCTACAGGGTTGCTACTAAGAGACCAGACAGCTGAGATTCACAAGGAATTTGGGGCAAAAACACCCACTTGGTGAAAACAGTAAGTATTGGGGTGTACCAAGAGCCGGGAGGCAGAGATCACCAAGGTGGCCAGCATAGAACAAAAACCTCTAGATTATTATGAATGCATGCAAGCTCATTGGGCATTTGGATTAGTCAAAATCTTGGTGTTTCCCTCTGGCCTCTCTGGGAGAACCTTCTAAGACTTTCTACCCAGCTAATGCCTTTGACATGAATTAAGCTGGGAATAGCTCCTAGAGGTAGCCACTAGATAGGAAATAGAGATTTTCTTTTTTTCTCTTTTTGGGTCACACCCAGTGATGCTCAGGGCTGACTCCTGGCTCTGCACTCAGGAATCACTCCTGGCGGTGCTCGGGGGACCCTAGGGGATGCCGGGGATCGAACCTGAGTCAGCCGCTTGCAAGGCAAAACGCCCTCCCCGCTGTCTACCGATCCAGCTCCAAAAATTGAAAATTATGTTTTCTGCTCTAAATAACGTTTTTCTCTCCTCCTCAGAAACACATCTCAAGAGTCTTCCATCGAGAGCAAGAAGTCCAGACGCCATGCTCGCCTCACGCCTTCTCTCTGCTCTTGCGTTGGGTAGGTTGGTGACCCCCGGGGAACCCCAGCGCCTTGGGTACAATTGGCGTTTTATCCTGGTAACTTCTCTGGGTGCATTTGGCGGATGCTCAGAATCACCCCCGCCCCTCAGCCTGTGTGGCACCCTGGCTTGAGGCAGTCACCCCTTTGTGCCTCTGATTAGAAGCTGTATTTTCTCCGAGGCACAGTGAGGGTCTAGTACCCTGATTTGAGTCCAGAGCTCCAGGCAGTACTGGCGTGTGGAAGGGTCCCATAACGCCTGGTTTGGGGCTGGGTGAGTGACCGCACATGCCTTAGAGGTGCGTGTCCTGGACCTTAGTCCCCAGGAAAGGATGCCCCGAGCCCAACACCGCCAGGCTTTCATTGAACTGGCCAGGCCCCTGTTGGCCGAATATGGTGGGGAGTGTCCCCCTGTTACTATAAGGGGACACCCTCGTAGGATATAGTATGCAAGGTGACCCAGTGACCCAATGGCTCATTTTTAAATCTATTTTTTAAAAAAAAATATTTTTGCTTTTTGGGTCACACCTGGCGATGCTCAGGGCTGACTCCTGGCTCTGCACTCAGGAATCACTCCTGGCGGTGCTCGGGGTATGGGATGCCGGGGATCGAACCCGGGTCAGCTGCATGCAAGGCAAATGCCCTCCCGCTACTGTGCTATTTCTCGGGCCCCCAATTTAAAAGGTTTTTTTTGTTGTTGTTTGTTTGTTTTTTTGCTTTTTGAGTCACACCCGACGATACTCAGGGCTGACTCCCGGCTCTGCACTCAGGAATCACTCCTGGCAGTGCTGGGGAACCCTATGGGATGCCGGGGATCGAACCCGGGTCAACTGTGTGCCGTGCCAGGGCAGTACCCTCCCTCCACCCCGATTCTTAGAGGGTTGATCTTAAAAGAGAGTGTGTGAATAGCGTTTTCTCCACCCACATCCCTTCTTACATGGGAAAAGGAGAAAAGAGTTTGAGCCATGCCATGAAAGAGGGGGAAAAGAAAATCAAGGGGCTGGAGCGATAGCATGGCAGGGAGGGCGTTTGCCTTGCACGCGGCTGACCCGGGTTCGATTCCCGCATCCCATAGGGTCCCCTGAGCACTGCCAGGAGTAATTCCTGAGTGCAGAGCCAGGAGGAACCCCTGAGCATCTCCGGGTGCGACCCTAAAAGAAAAACAAAAAACAACAAAAAACCAAAAACAAAATAAAACCCAAAAACCACAAGCCATCAGAACCAAACCCCAACAAGACTCAATGTTCCTTCCCATCTAGTATTCCTCCGGTGGCAGGAGGCCGGCGCCTGGTCCTACAGCGCGTCCAGCCGCAACATGACCTTCGACGAGGCCAGCGCCTACTGCCAGCGGAGGTACACGCACCTGGTGGCCATCCAGAACCAGGCGGAGATCCAGCACCTCAACGCCATCTTCGGCCACTCCCCCACCTACTACTGGATCGGCATCCGCAAGATCAACAACACGTGGACGTGGATCGGGACGCAGAAGGCCCTGACCCCCGAGGCCACCAACTGGGCGCCCGGCGAGCCCAACAACAAGAGGAAGGACGAGGACTGCGTGGAGATCTACATCAAGAGGGACCGAGACGCCGGCATGTGGAACGACGAGCGCTGCTCCAAGAGGAAGCTGGCCCTGTGCTACACGGGTACGACGGACGCCGGGCAGCGGGGCCGCAGGGACGCGGGACGGGCACGAGGAGGCCTCCTGCCTTTCGTTACCTGCTGGAGGGGCGGTCTGCTTAGCACTTGGGCAAAGTGCATTCCCGTGTGTGTGTGTGTGTGTGTGTGAGTGTGTGTGTGTGTCGTGTGTGTCTGCATGTGTCTGTGTGTGCCTGTGTGTCTGTGTGTGTGTCTGTGTGTGCCTGTGTGTGTCTGTGTGTGTCTGTGTGTCTGTGTGTGTCTGTGTGTGTGTCTGCATGTGTCTGTATGTGTGCCTATGTGTGTCTGTGTGTGTGTCTGCATGTGTCTGTGTGTGTGCCTATGTGTGTCTGTGTGTGTGCCTGTGTGTGTCTATGTGTGTTGTGCTGGGAATCTAACCTGGGGTGATCTGCTAAGCATTTGTGAAAAGTGAATTCCCTATTATGTGTGTGTATGTCTGTGTGTGTTTGTGTGTGTCTGTGTGTATGTATGTCTGTGTGTGTGTTTGTGTGTGTCTGTGTGTATGTTTGTGTGTGTCTGTGTGTGTTTGTGTGTGTCTGTGCGTCTGTGTGTATGTATGTCTGTGTGTGTCTGTGTGTATGTCTGTGTGTGTGTCTGTGTGTATATTTGTGTGTGTATGCATGTCTGTGTGTGCCTGTGTGTATGTCTCTGTGTGTGTTTGTGTGCGTCTGTGTGTATGTCTGTGTGTGTTTGTGTGCGTCTGTGTGTATGTCTGTGTGTGTTTGTGTGCGTCTGTGTGTATGTCTGTGTATTTGTGTGTGTCTGTGTGTATATTTGTGTGTGTCTGTGTGCGTCTGTGTGTATGCATGTCTGTGTGTGCCTGTGTGTATGTCTCTGTGTGTGTTTGTGTGTGTCTGTGTGTATGTATGTATGTGTGAGCGTCTGTGTGTGTCTGTCTCTGTGTGTGTTTGTGTGTGTGTGTGTGGTGTGGGAATCGAACCCGTGGCCTCCCACCTGCCAGCCAGATGCTGTCCCTGTGCTGTGCCCCTCCCCACGCCTGGCATCATGCCAGCTCTTCCCTTGCACCCACGCCAATGGCTCATCCTGGGGCGCCCCCTCGGCTGTGGGCACCCGACAGGGGCAGGGGTGGCCGCGAGCCTGCCGCCACGTGGCCGGTCACTCACCTCTGCGTCCCCCCAGCTGCCTGCACCGCGGAGTCCTGCAGCCGCCACGGGGAGTGCGTGGAGACCATCAACAACTACACCTGCCGCTGCTTCCCCGGCTTCAGCGGGCTCACCTGCGAGCAAGGTGCGTCTCCGCTGCGCCGGGCCGGGCCGAGGGCAGGGGTGAGGACCTCGGCCGGGAGAGAGGGTCCCCTTCCTGAGTCCCGACCCACACTCCCCTGCACTCAGGAATCCCTCCTGGCGGTGCTCGGGAGACCCTATGTATGGGATGCCGGGAATCGAACCCGGGTCGGCCGCGAGCCTGCAAACGCCCTCCCCGCTGTGCTGTCGCTCCAGCCTGCAGTTCCCGTTTCTTAGCTCTTGCCCAGGGCCCTAATCGAGTCCGAGATGCTCCCTCTCTAAACCCAGCAAAGGTGCTTCCTGTAAACAGGCGGTGCATACTTACGGCACCGGTCACAGCACTGCAGCCCCGCGCTCCCTGCCTGAGGGACTCCGTGATGCCGACGTCGCGGTTGCTCTGGCTGGCTTGGTTCTATGAACACAGGCCGCAGGACAGCAGGAGCACCGGGGAGTGCTCCCCAGAAAGCCTCCGTCCTGTCCCGGGTTAAGAGGGGGAGCCGGGGGGCGCAGCCTTGCTCTAAGTGGATTTTTTTTTTTTTTTTTTTTTTTGCTTTTTGGGTCACACCCGGCGATGCTCAGGGCTGACTCCTGGCTCTGCACTCAGGAATTAGTCCTGGCGGTGCTCGGGGGACCATATGGGATGCGGGGATTTGAACCCGGGTCGGCCGCGTGCAAGGCAAACGCCCTCCCCGCTGTGCTATCGCTCCAGCCCCTCTAAGTGGATTTTTCACCAGGAGGGAGGACCAGTGTCCCCAGGTTCCATTTGCTCAAGGGCCAACAGCTTGGGACATGGATGGCGTAAACTCAGGCTATAGCGGACTCAGTTTCCCCCTTACCGCATGGTCCCCCGATGACCAGCCCAGCCAGTTCCAAAGTATAAGGCAAAGCCCGCCCCCTCTGAGCTGAGGTCTTCCGGAAGTGCTCTAACTGGCCGTTTGAGCCCTGGGCTCTGTCCCTCCCCCTTCCCCACGGCAGGAAGTGGACCCCGGGTTGACGCTTTGTCCCTTTTCAGTTGTCACTTGCCCGGCCCTGGAAGCCCCCGAGCACGGAAGCCTGGATTGCAGCCACCCCTGGGAGCACTTTAGCTACGAGTCCTCTTGCCGGCTCACCTGTGCCAGGGGCTACCTGCCCAGCACCCCTGAGGCCCAGCGCTGCCTGGCTTCTGGAGAGTGGAGTGCCCCGCGCCCCACCTGCCAGGGTGAGTGGGGACCCCGAGAGATTGCCAGAACATTCTCTCCCCTGTGCTGACCCCCGGGCCTTTGCAGTGGCCGTGCCCACTGTTGGCTCAGAAAGGCCCCACCGAAGAAAAGGGGGAGGGTGCGTGTCCCCGGGATTCAGCCTCGGAGGTGGGGACCTCGCCCTTGGGGACCTGACCCAGAAGGCGGAGCTGCCTTGTCCTCTTATCAACCCCCTCCAGGAAAAAAAAAAATTGAAAAATTCTGAATTTTCACCGTGTCGTTTCTCACCTGCAGTGGTGGATTGCGAGGCGCTGGCCCCACCTCCCCACGGCTCCATGGACTGTTCCCCTGTCCCCGGCCGCTTCTCCTGGAACACCACCTGCTCCTTCGGCTGTGAGGACGGCTTTGAGCTGGTGGGAGACTCGCTCCTACAGTGCTCCTCCTCCGGAACTTGGGAACACGAGCGACCAACGTGCAGAGGTAGAGGCGCTGGCCCCAGGACGGTGGGTGTGTCCGCCCTGCTCAGCGTCTGCCGCCTGGCTAACGCCCCGCGCCCCTGTGTGTGTTCCAGCTGTGACATGCAGTGCCCTGGGCCCGCCTGGCAATGGTTCCGTGAGCTGCACACATGCGCCCGATGGGGATTTCACCCCCCGGACCTCCTGCGTGTTCACCTGTGAGCCCGGCTTCCGGCTGCGGGGGCCCGCCCTGGTGCAGTGCACGACGCTCGGCCACTGGACCCAGCCCGCCCCCGTGTGTGAAGGTGAGGGGGTCCCGCTTGCTCAATGCCAGCGTCCTTCCAGCTCTGCATGCTTCAGCCCCGGGTGGGGGTGGGGGGACCCAGATGGGGTCCCCAAGTCTACATGGAGCCAAAGCCGCTGGCGGTAGGTTGCAGGGTTGGTTTCATCTTCCACCTCTGAGATCTCTGGGGAAGAATCTAGCCCTCGGGGGCCGGAGAGATAGCACAGTGGGTAGGGCGTTTGCCTTGCACGCCGTTGAGCCGGATTTGATTCCCAGCATCCCATAGGGTCCCCCAAGCACCGCCAGGAGCGATTCCTGAGTGCAGAGCCAGGAGGAACCCCTGAGCATCGCTGGGTGTGACCCAAAAAGCAAAACCAAAACAAAACAAGTCTCGGGGCTGGAGCGATAGCACAGCGGGAAGGGCGTTTGCCTTGCACGCGGTTGACCTGGGTTCGATTCCCAGCATCCCATAGGGTCCCCTGAGCACTGCCAGGAGCGATTCCTGAGTGCAGAGCCAGGAGGAACCCCTGAGCATCACTGGGTGTGACCCTAAAAGCAAAATAATAATAATAATAATAATAATCTAGACCTGTCCAGGGGGGGAGTAGGGGTAGGGGTGTGTCAGCCCCCACGGACGCACTGCTGGGTTCTCAGTGTCCAGCGCAGGCCCAGAGCTGGCGGGGGGAAGAAATGACAGCAGGAAAATAATCAAGCAGGAGGGCGAGCACGTGACTCAACTCAGAACTCCCCCTACAGTGCTCCCTGGGGGATGCAGATTTCAGATTCACTTAGACACGCACTCCCAGCTCCTCCATGAGTGCTCAGGTGCAGTTCGCCAGAGCAAGGACAAGAGGCCACGGTTTTTCTACCTGCTCAAAGCATTCCTAGAGCCAGATCTGCATTCCCTGTAGGGAAGAAAAAAAAAAAGAAAGGCCCCAGACCAAGATGCGTCTGCAAAGCGAGAGCATTTTACAATGTGTCTCGTTCCCCGGAGCGGGCGACCTCTGTCAGCCGTGAGCTCTACCTTTTTATTTTATTTTATTTTATTTTATTTTATTTTTGCTTTTTGGGTCACACCTGGAGATGCTCAGGGGTTCCTCCTGGCTCTGCACTCATAAATTACACCTGTTGGTGCTTGGGGGATCATATGGGATGCTGGGAATCGAACCCGGGTCGGCCGTATGCAAGGCAAACGCCCTCCCCGCTGTGCTACCACTCTAGCCCGAGCTCTACTCTTTGACCTTCCTTTCTCTCCCAGGCCAGGATAGAGCCCAGGGACCCCTGGAAACTTAGGAGGGGGCTGGATGCCCCGGAAACCCCAGCGCGAACAATTCTCTGACTTTACTTACCTTTCCCCAAGTGAACCCAGTTCCCTGCCCAAACACGGCCGGCCCTGGCCACTCCCCCACCCCATGCCTCCCCCCCCTCTGTGTTTTCTAACCTCCCCCCTCTCCTGTCTCAGCTCTGCAGTGTCCAGCCCTGTCCAGCCCAGAGCAAGGCTACATGCGGTGTCTCCCGGGGGCTTCTGGAAGTTTCCAAAGTGGCAGCAGCTGTGAGTTCTCCTGCCAGCCGGGCTACACCCTGCGGGGACCCTCCAGGCTGCGGTGTGGCCCCATGGGGCAATGGAACGGACAAGTGCCCACCTGCCAAGGTAGAGTTGGTTGTGCTCTTCTCCGGGAGAGAGTCTCGGGGACCCCCGAAGACCCCAGGGGCAGCAGGATGCAAACAGATCTGCTGCCAACTCTGTAATTCTTGCAGCCGCAAAGTGCAATACCATCCACCTGCCTCTGGGGGGCGCCATCGCCTGCTCCCACCCCGCCACCGGCACATTCACCTACGGGACCCTTTGCACCTTCAGCTGCCAGGAAGGCCTGACGCTTCTCGGCGTCCCCCAGCTGAGCTGCAGTGCCCAGGGCCGGTGGTCTCACGCCGTCCCCTCCTGCCAAGGTAAGCCGGCGAGCCCGCCCCGGTCCTGCCCGGAGCCCCTGCATGCAGATGGACGCCGGGGCGGGCAGGGGTTCACCTCCACCTCCCTCCTCTCTCTTCTCCAGCTGTGCAGTGTCCCCGCCTGGATGCCCCGGGGAAAGTGGATGCCAGCTGCAACGGGGACCCCGTGCCGGGCACTGCCTGCAACTTCACGTGTCCCGAGGGCTGGACGCTTAACGGCTCGGCCGTGCTGACCTGCGGGGCCAGGGGACAGTGGTCAGGGCCGGTCCCCACGTGTGAAGGTAATGAAGTGGCGGGGTGAGGGGAGAGAAGAGAGGAGGGAGGGGTTACTGCACGCAGAGGGGAGCGTCTGCTTTAGGCATTACAGGAACATCTGAGCGCAGGTGCAGGGGACAGTGCCGGGCCCCCGGTGACAGTCCAGAGGGGAGGGCACTGGCCTTGCCCGGCGTCCCTCGGATCCCCAACAGGAGGGAGATCCCGAGCACAGAGCCCTGAGCACTGCCAGATGTGGGCCCCCAAACAAGCAAATGGAAAGTGAAGGGTCAGAATTGGAATTCTGGGGCCCGAGCAATAGCACAGCGGGGAGGGCGTTTGCCTTGCACGTGGCCAACCCGGGTTTGATTCCCAGCATCCCATAGGGTCCCCCCCACAACCCCTCGACACACACACACACACACACACACACACACTCTGAGCACCTCCAGGAGTAATTCCTGGGTGCAGAGCCAGGAGGAACCCTTAAGCATCGCCAGGTGGGACCCAAAAAGGGAAAAGAAAAAAAAAGAATTGGAATTCAGATCACGGTATCACAGGAACCAAGGTGGAAAGACCTGCCTGGCTAGGGAGGAAGAAGAGAGAGCTCTGAGCTCTCTAGGATGAGATTCTCTTGGGGCTGGAGCCATAGCACAGCGGGGAGAGTGTTGGCCTTGCACGCGGCCGATCCAGGTTCGAGTCCCAGCATCCCATAGGGTCCCCCGAGCACCGCCAGGAGTGATTCCTGAGTGCAGAGCTGGGAGTAATCCCTGAGCATCACTGGGTGTGATGCAAAAAGAAAATAATAATAATAAGAAGAAGAGGCTTGGGGCTGGAGCGATAGCACAGCGGGTAGGGCGTTTGCCTTGCACGCGGCCGACCCGGGTTCAAATCCCAGCATCCCATATGGTCCCCTGAGCACGGCCAGGGGTAATTCCTGAGTGCAAAGCCAGGAGTAACCCCTGTGCATCGCCAGGTGTGACCCAAAAAGCAAAAAAAAAAAAAAAAAAAAAAAAAAAAAAAAAGAAGAGGCTTGCCCAGGCTTTCGTGCTTCCGGTGATCCAAAGGCACGGATCAGGGATGGTGGGCAGGACAGGGCGCCCCCAAAGCCCCCCCCCCAAGGCCCCCTAGCCTGACCGTTTCTCTCTGCTCTGCTTCCTCAGCGCCCGAAGTTCCCAGCACGCCCCTGGCTGTGGGACTGTCTGCAGCGGGAACGTCCCTCCTGGGGGGTTCGTCATTCCTCCTGTGGCTGCTGAAGCGTCTCCGCAAGAAAGGTGAGAGAACCCCTAAAGGCACCCAAAACCGTTAAACCAAAACTGTGGGCTCCCCCGACCCCACACACCACCCCGCGCCCAGCACTGCAGGAATGAGCCGGATGGAGTTTCCTGAAACACAAATGGGAATTTTAGTTGGCAGTACCATTCCCCAGCTGCAGGGGGCGCTGGTCGCACCGACGTCCACCTGTGGCCCCTTGCCCGTTGTGGAAGGTTTGGGTTTCAAGGTTTTGGTTTTTTTTTTTCTTTTTGGGTCACACCCTGCGATGCTCAGGGGTTCCTCCTGGCTCATGCACTCAGGAATTACTCCTGGCGGTGCTCGGGGGGACCCTATGGGATGCTGGGGATCGAACCCTGGTCGGCTGTGTGCAAGGCAAACGCCCTCCCCGCTGTGCTGTCGCTCCAGCCCCTGGTTTCAAGTTTTGATAAACTAGAAAAACGTCACAGTGTTTTTGAAAAACACCAAGGCACCCCTGGGGGGCTGACCCTGTTGAGACATGCGCAGGGGTCACTCCTGGCTCTGCACTCAGGAATCACTCCTGGCGGTGCTCGGGGGACCCTATGGGATGCAGGGAATTGAACCCAAGTCGGCCACGTTCAAGGCCAACGCCCTCCCTGCTGTGCTCTCGCTCCAGCCCCAATCTGGCCCATGTTGACGCTTTTTTTTTTTTCTCTTGCAGCCAAGAAATTCGTGCCCTCCAGGTAAGCTGAGTTCTTGTCCAAATTACCCAATGCTCCCTCTGTGCTGTCCCTTTGCTTGGTGTGAGTGACCAGCCCTTGACTTACCCCTTGTCCCATCCTCACAGCAGCTGCCAGAGCCTGGATTCAGATGGATCTTACCAGATGGCCTCGGAGTTGATTTAATCAGGTAGGAATTGAGTGTGACATCATCAGCTTTCAGGGGGAAGGCAGTCTGTCACTCGGGCTCTTGTCCCAGGGACTCTGCCAACGGCAGGTTTGAGGGGGGCAGGGTGTGGTGTAGATCACGCTATGCTTTGTTTTGTTTTTGCATTTTTGGGTCCCACCCGGCGATGCTCAGGGCTGACTCCTGGCTCTGCACTCAGGAATCACTCCTGGCAGTGCTTGGGGGACCCTCTGGGATGCTGGGGATCGAACCCGGGCCGGCCGCATGCAAGGTCAACGCCCTCCCCGCTGTGCTGTCGCTCTGGCCCCATGATGAGTTTTATGGAAAGTGGTTCATTTTGTCATAGAAGGAGAGAGAAGGGGCAAGGACCCAGTTTTGAGTCAGTGACTTAATTTATAATTTAGGTGGATAATGATGGCAGTGGGGGTGGAGTGAGGGCCGTTCCGCTTGATTTGTGGCACCACATATGGTCCCCAACTCCACCGGGAGTGAGCCCTGAGCACCGCTGAGTAGGACATAAAAACAGAAGAATAATATTTTATATATTTTTTGTAATATATATTTTATTTATTTTTTATTTTATTTTATTTTTTGGCTTTTTGGGTCACACCCAAGCGATGCACAGGGCTTAATTCCTGGCTCTGCACTCAGGAATAACTCCTGGCGGTGCTCAGGGGACCATGTAGGATGCTGGGAATTGAACCCGGGTTAGCCATGTGCAAGGCAAACACCCTATCGGCTGTGCTATCGCTCCAACTCCTGTAATATGTATTTTATTTTCATAAAAGTAGTTCACAATTGGGGGCTGGAGCGATAGCACAGTGGGGAGGGCGTTTGCCTTGCATGTGGCCTACCTGGGTTCGATCCCCAGCATCCCATAGGGTCCCCCGAGCACTGCCAGGAGTAATTCCTGAGTGCAGAGCCAGGAGGAACCCCTGAGCATCACCGGGTGGGACCCAAAAAGAAAAAGAAAAAAGTAGTTCACAATAGTTCATTGCAGATAATAGTCACACACTAATCCCACCACTGGACACCTTCCCACCACAATAAGAGGGAAGTGTCTGAAGGTTGTTGTATTTCATTGTGGAACCATTTAAGCCCATTAGATAAGAGAATACAAGCAAGTATGTTAAGCCCAAACAAACGTGTGCTACTCTTGATAAGTACCTTGAGGTAGAATGTAAGAGGTCTATCTCACGCTCCAGGAAATTCTGTGTCATTCTCTTCTGGGGAGCTTTAGTTTATAGTCTCTGGGTCTTGGCTGTTGAGATTACACGGTGCCAGTGGTTGTTTGTGGGTGTGACTGCCAAGCTACTGGAAAGCTGGGGATCTGGGGGGAGGAGGCCCAGTCCCAATTCGAGTGGGCTTGGAAATTTCAGTCACGGCTTCCCACATACTTGGGTTTTTCTGCTGATTCCCTCTTGGGTGAGGCGTCCAAGTGTGTGGAGAGTGGCCTTGAGCATGGCAGTGGTTGGGTTCTGGAGGTTTTTGGCTGCCGGGGTTCTCTTGGGGCAGGGCGGGAAACTCAACCCTTCGAAGTGCCCCAGTGGAGACAGCCTGGCACGGGGGCAGGACATTCAGAAGAATAACGTTTTACTCTGATGACCTGGCCAGCTGGCAGAAGAGTTGGCGTTCTCATGACTTATACTTCCCTCTTGGCAGGACCAGAACCCAAGATGCTCCTGGCCTCCAAGGCAAAGCAGCTGCCCTGCCCAGCAGGACCTTACCGCCAAGGTTGCCCCCGATCAACACCCAGGGGGCCAGCCGGCCACCGCTGAGACCCCAGCACTGCCGTCTCCTTTCCAGTTCCGTGAGAAAGGACCGGAAAGAAAAGCATCTTGTCCAGACAAACAGGAAGAAATGAAGACGGCAATCTCCCAGCTGGGGTCTCTCTCTCTCTCTCTCTCTCTCTCTCTCTCTCTCTCTCTCTCTCTCTCTCTCTCTCTGTCCCCCACCCCCATCCCAGTCTCTCCAGCAGTCATGCTGGGGGGAAGGAAAACGGGACAGCAGTTTCAAGGGAACTGCATGCACCGGGGAGGTATTTGATGGCTCACTTGAAAATGCAGTGACTGGGGCTACATGCTGTGACTCTCAGTTCCACCCACTAGGAGGGTTCTGGCCCTGTCTTCTTTGATCCCTGTGGGATGCTGTGCTTTTCAGGATTCTTCTGAAAAACCTGAAAATCCTGATGGTTCCCTGACTGGCTTGAAAATAGCGTCCACTGCCCTTAGTCCAGTGTGAGGGTTAAAAAGGCTTTACAATAGGTAGAAGGGAGAACGAAGACGGGAGGCGTTATTTGTCTCACATGGGCGCTTCTTTCTTGATGAGCAATTTGCATGCTATATCTGTAGTATAACATGTATGTTATATATGTTATATGTTATATATAACATGTATGTCCCCTCCTCTGCACACACACACACACACACACACACAAATAGGGAAGGGAGGGAACACTGACCTCTATCTAGACCACCGGCCAATAGGAAGTACAAATGTCTTAGGACCATTGATTTCAATATGAGAAGTACCAGGAGTGTCACCCCTGATGATAGGTCCATCTTATTTTTTTCTGAAAGATGGTTTTCAAGATGAAAACTATGGGGCTGGAGCGATAGCACAGTGGGGAGGGCGTTTGCCTGGCACACGGCCGACCCGGGTTCGACTCCCAGCATCCCATAGGGTCCCCTAAGCACCACCAGGAGTAATTCCGGAGTGCAGAGCCAGGAGTCAGCCCTGAGCATTGCTGGGTGTGACCTGAAAAGCAAAAAAAAAAAAAGATGAAAACTATCTATTGCACCAAATGCTCAGGGTTTGACGAGAGTATCAGTGAAGGTACAATTTTATGATTGTCTTTGTTGAAATGTGTGTGAGGGAGGGGGGGTGTTTGTTGTATGTAATGGACCCACATGAAATTCTTGTTTAACAACGTACCAGGGTCACTGAGAGAATGATGCATCCGGTGAATTTTTTTTTTTTAAGTAATCCTGCCTCATAATGAAGTCTTGGGAGTTTTCTTCTGTGTCGGGGTGCTCTTAAAACGAGGGAAACCCCACAAAGCAAATATTTATATTTATTTAGGAGGGAGTTTAAAAATTCTAAGGACTTTCTGGTTCCTGGCTGAGGGATTACCAGAGACAAAGGCTCAGGAAACAGTGGATCAGGCAGCTGTGAATTCCCAGGTGTGAGAATTCAATTTGCGACTTTCCTCTTAACTCAGCATGTGCAAAAGAAGGAACATTCCAAGAAAAATGCTGATAAAATAGCAGCAAAGGCCAAGTTCAGAGCAAACAGAAAAAAAAACAGGGTCATGGGGGGACTTTGAAAGACAAAACAACTCTGGGAAATCACCCCCAGAGGGAAAAAAACAATGAGGGCAATTTTGCTATGTACTATATCCGGGAGAAATATTTCTCTGAGCTGGTTCATCAAAGGTTGTACATATTTATATAGACTGTGTTGGAAATAGCTGCGTGGAATACAAATGTGGTCTGTGTTTGGGTTTGATGATTGTTGTATGGATTGTATAAAATATTTAAAAGCAGAATTTAAAATATTTTATCATTTTTTAAAGTATTTATTTAAGCTCTGTCATCCACTGTATTTGACAGGGCACTATACAGATTTAATAATAAACATGTTTATATTTAGTTCTGGGCGTGAGTGTGATTTTACGCATATCTGGGACCCTATATTGCTAAACTGTGTGTCAAAATCATCTAAGAGATATAAAACATCATTTTTTAAATTTTGGGGTCACACCCGGTGATGCTCAGGGGTTCCTCCTGGCTCTGCACTCAGGAATCACTCCCGGCAGTGCTTGGGGGGCCCTATGGGATGCTGGGAATCGAACCCAGGTCGGCCTTGTGCAAGGCAAATGCCCTGCCCGCTGTGCTATCGCTCCAGCCCCAAACATCATTATTTTTTATTGACTCACCATGAGATACAGTTACAGACTTACAAGTTTTCATGATAACGTTTTAATCATACAATGATCAAACACCCATCCCTCCACCAGTGCCCATTCTCCACCACCAGTGTGCCCCGTATCCCTTCCGCCACCCCTACCCCTGTTGGGTGGAGCAGATCTCTGCCCACGGGAGGCGCGGAGGAACAGGCCGAGACAACTCTTTCTGCAACAGCAAGGGGATTTATTCAGACCAGCATGCTGGGGCTCTCACTCAGCTCTCACTCCTACGCAGAGGAGGGTTAGAGAGAGAGAAAGAGAGCCCCGTATACAGAGATCAGGCTCTTTTTATACACCTTAGTAAATAAGATTACTTTGATCATTATTCTCATTTTTCCAAGGTTATTTTGATCAACATCTTCATTTTTCCCAGGTCACTTAGATCAACATCCTCATTTTTCGGGATCAAGGGGGGTCATCAGTGACATTCTGCTTTGCTAGAGTAAATTTCGCCATATGTCCGTGCCTGTCCTGGACATTACCAGGCGTCTGGGCAGTTTCATTTCCTGAAACAGGTCCTTGTTTTGTGTAGCTCAGATCATACTGCAAGGTATTGTTTTACAGAGATTGATCAAGCAAGTTAGCAAGTTACAGAAAGCAATCAAGCAAGTTAGCAAAACATTAACCCTATCCTTTGCTGCTACATGGCCCAAACCGTTCACTCCATCCCCCCCTCCCTCCTGCCTCTGTGGTCGGCACCTTCCCTCTTACTCTCTCCTCTAAGGGAGTTACGGTTTGCAATACAGATACTAAGAGGACATCGTGTTTGGTCCATCGTCTACTCTCAGCACGAATCTCCCATCTCCCAGAGCGTCCTTGGGGGCTGGAGCGATAGCACAGCGGGGAGGGCGTTTGCCTTGCATGCGGTCGACCCGGGTTCGATTCCCAGCATCCCATAGGGTCCCCTGAGCACCGCCAGGAGTAATTCCTGAGTGCATGAGCCAGGAGGAACTCCTGTGCATCGCTGGGTGTGACCCAAAAAAATAAAATAAAATATGGGGCTGGAGTGATAGCACAGCGGGTAGGGCATTCGCCTTGCATGCGGCCAACCCAGGTTCAATCCCCGGCATCCCATATGGTCCCCTGAGCACCGCCAGGAGTGATTCCTGAGTGCAGAGTCAGGAGTAACCCCTGTGCATCGCCGGGTGTGACCCAAAAAGCAAAAAAAAAAAAAAAAGGCCAGAGCGTCCTTAACGGCCGTGATCCAGAGACACACAAAAGAATCTCTGCTCACTGCAGAAATGCCTCTATACTTGAAGCCAGGCTGACTTCTCCGGGGGGCCTGACCTGCCCCCTAAGCACCCCAGCGGCCCCCAACTCTCAGAACCCAATGAGAAGTGCAGGAGGGCAGGTTCAGAGACAGCAAACTCCAAGCCTCAGGGGATAGGGGATGGGCCAGTCCTTCTCATCCCCCATCCCCATGGGACCCTGGAGGTCACGCCTACAAACTGCCTCTGGCTGCTTCTTTTTTTTTTTTTAAGACATATTTTATTGAATCACCGTGAAAAAAAGAAAGAAAAAAAATACAAAGCTTTCAGGTTTAAGTCACAGTCAAATACTGATTAAACCCCCATCCCTTCACCAGTGCACATGTTCCACCACCAAGAACCCCAATATACCCCCTCCCACCCCACCCCCCATCTAAGTAGCTAATGATATTCCCTTTATTCTCTATATACTTTGAGTACATTTCATATTTCCATACAGAACTCACTATTATTGATTGGAAAATTTCCCTAACAATCAGGCCTGCTGAATAGGCATCATCTAATAATTTCTCTTCATTGCTGAGAGTGAAGACTTTGAGTCCTAATATTTTAGCTCAGTTCACAGTCAAAATGGATGGCTGCAAGAATCCGCTCTGGTGCCAAAATGGGTTAGGAGACCTCAGGATCACAGTCTTTAGGCGCAGAGGGTCTGTTTCTCGTGCCGTGGCTCCGGGTCATCTCTGGGCGGAAGGCGCACCGGGAACGCCCCCCTCCCAGGGCCACCTACGGGCTACGTCACTAAAGAAAGTCCTACCTCCTGGTTGAGGGGTCTTAGAGGGTGGCTCTCACCGCGTGGTTGCTGCTGCTGCCGCCATTTTCGCTCAGAAAAATGGGGTGGATTTATTGCAAACCACAACACCTAATCAGAGAGAGAGAATGAAAGGGAATACCCTGCCATAGTGGCAGTGTGGGGTGGGAGGAGATGGGACTGGGGAGGGTGGAAGGGACGCTGGGTTTACTGGTGGTGGAGAATGGGCACTGGTGAGGGGATGAGTTATCGAACTTTGTATGGGGGAAACATGAGCACAAAAATGCATAAATCTGTAACTGTACCCTCACGTTGACTCACTAATTAAAAATAAACTAATAAAAATTAATTAATTAATTAATATTAATAAAAATGAATCTAAGTGAAAAAAAATGGGGTGGAGAGGGAAAAATCCCTCCCTGGGCTGCACGAGGTTGTAGCTCAGTTCACAGTCAAAATACATGGCTGCAAGAATCCGCTCTAGTGCCAAAATGGGTTAGGAGACCTCAGGATCACAGTCTTTAGGCTCGGAGGGTCTCTCTGGCTGCTTCTTAAGCTCCCTAAGGACCATGATCCAGAGACACACAAAAGAATCTCCAAACGGAGCAGCTCACTGCAGAGATTTCTCCAGACCCTCCCTAATTGTCTAAAATTTTAGGATTCTAGGAGCTTTGTGCAACATCTTGTGCTACTCATAACCAGCAATACAAAAGAGAAGATGGGGAGATTGTCTGCCATAGAGGCAGGGGTGGGGTGGGGTGGGATGGGGGGATACTGGGGACCTTGGTGGTGGAAAATGTGCACTGGTGGAGGGATGGGTGTTCGATCATTGTATGACTGAAATGCAAATATGAAAGTTTTGTATCTGTAATACAAATAACTGTAATACAAAAAACTGTAATAACTATCTCACAGTGATTAAAATAATAATAATAATAATAATAATAATAATAATAAAATCACGATCACGATCACAAAATCCTGTTAATCACCGATTTCTCGAGCAGGCTCAGTAGCCTCTCCATTCGTCCTTTCCCTGAGATCTTAGAAGTCTCTCTCGACTTGGTCCTCCCAATGATGTCGCACTGGAGGCTCTTTCAGGGTCAGGGGAATGGGATCCAGCTTGTTACTGGATCAAATAATGGATAATCAAATAATCAAATAAAATTAACATACTGAATTTTTTAAAAGTCATGTGGAGTTCATGCCCAATTCAATCAGCTTAATCAATGGCTGAATAAGCAGCAGTAGTCCTAAATTAGAAAAAATAATAAAGGGGGGCTGGAGCTATAATACAGCGGGTAAGGTGTTAGCCTTCCATGTGGCCGACCCGGGTTCAATTCCCAGCATCACATATAGGGTCCCCCCAAGCACCGCCAGGAATAATTCCTGAGTGCAGAGTCAGGAGTAATCCCTGTGCATTGCCAAAAAAGCAATACTACTACTACTACTACTAAAGGCCAGAATAATAATGCAGTTGATAGGGCACTTGCTTTGCATGCAGCCAATCAGGTTCGATCCACGGCATCCCATAGGATCCCCTGTGCCTGCCAGGAGTGATCCCTGAGTGCAGAGCCAGGAGTCAGCCCTGAGCATCACCGGCTATACCTCCAAAACACAAAACCTCCAGACACATCATTTATGAGCAATGAAGCCAAGTCCTGTCACAGTCTTTGCCCATCTCAGACCTAGTTGCTCAGACACATCTCTCGTCCCATTGTTCATCGGTTTGCTCGAGCGGGCACCAGTAACGTCTCCATGGTGAAACTTGTGACTGTTTTTGGCATCTCGAATACTCCATGGGGAGCTTGCCAGGCTCTGCCATGCGGGCGGGATCCTCTCGGTCGCTTGCTGGGCTCTCAGAGAGGGATGGAGGAATCGAACCCGGGTCGGCCGCGGGCAAGGCAAACTCCCTCCCTGCTATGCTATTGCTCCAGTCCACTCAGACACATCAATAAATCTTTATGTCTGTTCCCAATGCCAGGATTAGAGAACAATTAGATATTGTCCAAGATTAGAACGAGCGTTCTTTTCCCCTCCCCCGAAGAAGATGCATCTTCCCTGTCCTGAAACTCTGGGACCCAGGCCTGGGGGGAAGGTGGGGGGGGCAAGTTCAGACCCACCTGGACCAAGAGACAAAATCCCTCCCCCCGCCACCCCAACCCACCACCTGGAACACGCACGTCTCCTGTTGACCCCTTCGCTGCTGGGATGAGCTCGGGTTCGAGGACATGGCCCGTTTCCGAGCCCTTAAAACCTGTGCTCCTGGTCCATCCACCTGGGGAGGGGAAGCGAAGGGCGCCAGCGGGGAGGGGTGCGGGGGTGGGAGCCCAGATTTGAAAGCTCACCGGAAGCCACACGCCTCTTGTCATCACAGGTTCCTGTTTCTCTTCTGTCCCCACAGGTTCACTGGAGCTGAAGCATCTGCAGGGACCCAGCGCGGGGAGCGGAGTCTGAGGAAGAGGCAGACATGGTGAGAGCCGCCGGACAGACAGACAGGGGCGGGAGTGGCCGGGAGGGAGCAAGGAGGCCCAGCTCATCAGGAGCTTGATTGATTGATTGATTGATTGGTTGATTGATTGAATTTTTGTTGTTGTTGTTGTTGTTGCTTTTTGGGTCCCACCCAGCAATGCTCAGGGCTGACTCCTGGCTCTGCACCCAGGGATCACTCCTGGCGGTGCTCGGGGGACCCTATGGGATGCCGGGGATCGAACCCGGGTCGTCCCCCGTGCAAGGCAAACGCCCTCCCCGCTGTGCTATGGCTCCGGCCCCTCATCAGGGGCTTTAAAGGAGGCCCAAGGGGGCAGCGGGTCCTGATCTCACCCCAAGGCTGTCTCTGGGGAGACCCCCCAAGAGGGGTCTGCTCAGAGGAGGCCCTTGTGGCCTGCACACCTGGAGCGTTTCAAGAAGAAAACATGTTTCTAAGCCAGGAGAGAGAGCTGTGCTAAGGAAACACACTTGGGGCCAGAGCGAAGGGGAGCAGCGGCAGGGAGAGAATTTGTCTGACATGCAGCTCACTCGGTTTCCATCCCGGCACCCCAGAGGGTCCCCCGAGCACTGCCAGGAAGTGATTCCTGAGTGCAGAGCTAGAAGTAACTCCTGAGCATTGCAAGGCATGGCTCAAAAACAAAAACAACAACAACAACAACAACAACAAAATATTGCAGGGGCCTGAGAAATAGCACAGTGGGGAGGGCGTTTGCTTTGCACGCGCCGACCCAGGTTTGATTCCCAGCATCCCATAGGGTCCCCTGAGCACCGCCAGGAGTAATTCCTGAGTGCAGAGCCAGGAGGAACCCCTGAGCATGGCCAGGTGTGACCCAAAAAGCAAAACAAAACAAACAAACAAACAAACAAAACCAGAACAATAGCACAGCGGGTAGGGCGTTTGATTTGCATGGGGCCGACCTGGGTTTGATTCCCAGCATCCCATATGGTCCCCTGAGCACCGCCAGGAGTGATTCCTGAGTGCAGAGCCTGGAGTAACCCCTGAGCACCTTGAAAAGCCAAAATTTATTTTTAAAAATTGCTCTCTAGTTGAAAACAGACCCTAAACTTCCCCTTTTGGGGAGAGAGAGAGCAAGGACATACCTCCGAGGCTCAGGGGACCATAACCGCCGTGGGAAACCCAAACTGGGACCTCCCACAAGCACCCCGGACTGTCTCTCCAGCCCACTGTCTTACTTGGCTGGTGACTCGCTGTGAGAGGCACGTTGGAACCAAGTGCGAGATTTAGAGGGTAAATGTGGCAGCCGGGGGCTTCAGGCCATGTTTCAATCCGTGCCCACCCCCTCAACAGCCCTGCAGCCCCGTCAGAGCAAATGTCAGAACCACCACGCCTGTAGCTTCAGGCTTAGCGAGGAGCAAGAAAACCCGCGTCTGAGCGGTCAGAGGCACGTCGAAGGCCTCAAATTTCACCCGGGTTTGCAAAAGCAAGAGCGGGGGGCAGTGGGTAGGAGGCAGGCCCCGCTTGGGTTGAATTGGAGGAAGCTGTAGATTGTTCCAGAAGGTTGCCAAGGGCTCTCGGCTGACAGTACAGCAGGTAATGCACTTACCTTGCACGTGGCCGACCTGGGTTCGATCTCCTGCATCCCTTGGAGGCCACTGAGCTCTTCCTTGGGTGATCCCTGGGTGCAGAGCTAGAAGTCAGCCCTGAGCACAGAGCCAGGAGTGAGCCCTGAGCACAGAGCCAGGAGTCAGCCTTGAGCACAGAGCCAGGAGTCAGTCCTGAGCACAGAGCCAGGAGTGAACCCTGAGCACAGAGTCAGGAATCTGCCCTGAGCCCAGAACCAGGAGTCAGCCCTGAGCCCAGAGCCAGGAGTCAGCCCTGAGCACAGAGCCGGGAGTCAGCCCCGAGCACAGAGCCAGGAGTGAGCCCCGAGCACAGAGCCAGGAGTGAGCCCCGAGCACAGAACCAGGAGTGAGCCCCAAGCACAGAGCCAGGAGTGAGCCCCAAGCACAGAGCCAGTAGTCAGCCCTGAGCACAGAGCCAGGAGTCAGCCTTGAGCACAGAGTCAGGAGTCAGCCCTGAGCACAGAACTGGGAGTCAGTCCTGAGCACAGAGCCAGGAGCCAGACCTGATCACTGCTGGGTGTGAGTCAAAAACAAACCAAAATAAAGTCTCAGGGCTGTGGACTGGAGATACAACACAAGGGCTAGCATCTCTCTCTCTGAATAAAATAATGAGTCTAAAGCCCTTGTTTTATATTGCAGCTGTTGCCATGGAGACAACAGGACCTCCAGCGTGTCTTACGGAATGTTTTCAAGTTATGGGCGTGGATGGTGCTCTGTTCTGGTGGGTACCACTCGCCTGCTCGAATGTCTGTGCATGATGAGCGCTTTTTCTTCTTTTTCCTCGGTAAAACTTTACTTGCATAAAGTTGTTCACTGTGTTGCAGTCCAGAGTATCCCCAGGCCTTGCACTGACCCTGTGTCACCAGTGTCGCTGGGCGCTGGGGTCGCTAAAACAAAGCATTTAGGGGTCTAAGAGATAGTTGAGGCGTCAAGGCTTTTGCTTAATCCAACTCAGCCACGTCCAAGGCAAGCACTTACCTGCAATACTATTGCCTTTCCCCCGAATATATTAACTTGTTCTGATATAGCACAGCGGGGAGGGTGTTGGCCTTGCACGCGGCCGACCCGGGTTCGATCCCTGGCATCCCATAGGGTCCCCTGAGCACCGCCAGGAGTGATTCCTGAGTGCAGAGCCAGGAGGAACCCCTGAGCATTACCAGGTGTGACCCAAAGAGCAAAACAAAACAAAACGAAAACCAAAAAAAAATCTCATCCTTTCCTCTTCTACTTAGTATCTGCCTTGCATGCCTAGACTGAGATTTGAGTCCAGCACCATAAAGCAAAAATCCAAATTAAAATCCATTCAGAAAAACAAAATACCCAATTGCTAAATATTATTGGTGCAATGTATCTTGAATGAATTTTTGAAAAAAAAATTTTTTTTCTGAAAATAAATCTTGAAAACCACCAAAGTGAAGAAAGGCGTGTCTGATGTAGATCAAAGGGAGCAACACAGGGTCCAGGTTCCTTAACAGTTGCGCCTAATGACACCTGCACCTGTATGTTCACTGCAGCACTGTTCACAATAGCCAGAATCTGGAAAAAACCCGAGCGCTCAAGAACAGATGACTGGTTAAAGAAACTTTGGTACATCTATACAATGGAATACTATGCAGCTGTGAGGAGAGATGAAGTCATGAAATTGGCTTATAAGTGGATAGACATGGAGAGTATCATGCTGAGTGAAATAAGTCAGAGAGAGAGGGACAGACATAGAAGGACTGCATGCATTTGTGGAGTATAAACTAACATAATATGAGACTGACACCCCAAAACAGTAGAGACAAGGGCCAGGAAGATTGCTCCATGGTTGGGAGCCTGTCTCATGAGCTGGGGGAGAAGGCGGCTGGGATGGAGAAGGGGTCACTGAGTCAGTGATGGTTGGAGGGATGCTCCAGATGGGAGATGTGTGCTGAGAGTAGATTAAGGACCAAAAGTGACGGCCTCTCAGTGTCCGTATTGCAAACCACAATGCCCCAAAGTAGAGAAAGAGTGTGGGGGAGATAGTCTGCCATGGAGGCAGGGGAAGGGTTGAAAAGGGGGGTGTATACTGGGGACATTGGTGGTGGGGAATGTGCACTGGTGGAGGCATGGGGGGGTGTTCGATCATTGTGTGACTGAAACTCAAACGTGAAAGCTTTGCAACTATATCCCATAGTGATTCAAGAAAAAATAAAAAGAAAAAAGAAAACATCTTTGAAAAAAGAACTGCACATAATATCCGGAGTGCTAGTACAGGGGCTAAGGTGGGTGCTTGTCTAGTGTAGGTTGTGGAGTTGGCTGTGTCCCTGCTTTGAATCCTGGCTCAATGCCCCCCATGACCACCGCCAGGAGGGAGCCCCAAACCTGAGTCAGCTATGGCCCAAACAAATAAACAAAGCTGCCAGCACTCAGCGTGAGGTTCTTAAAATCACTGCATCCTCCATGCCTGCAGTTCCCCTTCCGTAAGCGTAGATGCAGGTGCTAGTGGCTGGCACTGCCCGGCTCTGTCAAACGTGCCCTTGTCTTTCAGATGTCCTTGTCCAGCACGGGGCCGAGGGCTGGACTTACCATTATTCTGAGAAGCCCATGGACTGGGCTGAGGCTCGGAAGTTCTGCCAAGAGTACTACACGGACCTCGTGGCCATCCAGAACAAGGAGGAGATCGAGTACTTGAACGAGCGCCTGCCCCGACACAGTAACTACTACTGGATCGGAATCCGGAAGGTGGGGAATGTCTGGATGTGGGTGGGCACCAACAAGTCCCTCACACCGGAAGCCGAGAACTGGGGCCAGGGCGAACCCAATGGCAGGACATTGAATGAGGATTGCGTGGAGATCTACATCCAGAGGGAGAGGGACTCAGGCAAATGGAATGATGACGGCTGTCACAAGAACAAGGTGGCCCTCTGCTACACAGGTGGGCACCCTGGGGATGGGCCCCGAGGGAAGGGAAGGCTGGGGCAAGGGCTATGCTGCTAGAATGTTCTAGGAAAAAAATCTAGTATTTTCCAGAATGTTCTAGAACAATCTAGTCCTTTCCAGAACAGTCTAAATTTCCATGAGTGTAAACCCACATCATGTTGAGTCCCACCATCGTTTCAAAGTCAGACCCTCTGCTCATGGAGTCTGCTTAGATGACTTTTGCTTCTCGTTTGGTTTTGAATTGAATTGATTGATTTTTAGGGGGAGCCAGGAACCTCATGCAGATAAGGCCAGTGCTTAAGTGCTGAGCTTCGTGGCTGAACTTCTTCATTTTCAGGCTTCTGACAAAGAACAGGAGAATTAGACTAGAGGTGTGTCTCGACAGGTAGAATAACACCTCACTGGGTTCTGTCTTAGGGACCAAACGACCCTCTTAGGCACTAACGAATAAGACCATTGCCCTGCCAAGAAAAGCAAGTGTTTGCTGGGGCCCGAGTGATAGCACAGTGGGGAGGGCGTTGGCCTTGCAAGCAGCCGACCCAGGTTCGATTCCCAGCATCCCATAGGGTCCCCTGAGCACTGCCAGGAGTAATTTCTGAGTGCAGAGCCAGGAGTCAGCCCTGAGCATCGCTGGGTGTGATCCAAAAAGCAAAGGAAGGAAGGAAGGAAGGAAGGAAGGAAGGAAGGAAGGAAGGAAGGAAGGAAGGAAGGAAGGAAGGAAGGAAGGAAGGAAGGGAGGGAGGGAGGGAGGGAGGGAGGGAGGGAGGGAGGAAGGAGGGAAGGAGAGAAGGAGGGAAGAAGGGAAGGAAGGAAGAAAGCAGGGAAGGAGGGAAGGAAGAAGGGAAGGAAGGAAGGAGGAAAGGAGGGAAAGAAGGAAGGAAGAAGGAAGGAAGGAAGGAAGGAAGGAAGGAAGGAAGGAAGGAAGGAAGGAAGGGAGGGAGGGAGGAAGGAAGGAAGGAAGGAAGGAAGGAAGGAAGGAAGGAAGGAAGGAAGGAAGGAAGGAAGGAAGGAAGGAAGGAAGGAAGGAAGGAAGGAAGGAAGGAAGGCAGGCAGGCAAGAGTTTGACAAGTCTCTGGTCACCATCTCACCTACTAATTCCACTAAAACTCAGTCCTTTGGTGGGGGGGTGGTTTTGTTTATTTGGCTGCACCCTTGACTCTCCCTTGACCACTGCTGGGTCTTGAGCCTGGGCGAGCCTCGTGCAGGGGCAGGCGTCTCCCCCGCTGTCCTGTCTCTCCGCCGCGTCCTCTTGAGAGTCTTTGGAGTAGGATTTCGCGCCAGAGAAGGGGCGCGGCCGTCCACAACCTTCCCGTGTGTGAACTGAGTCTCAGCCTTGAAGCAGAATCGTCCTTCCGTTAGGAGTTCCCTGCTGCTGATGGTCTTCCTGCCTCTCCCCTCCCAGCGTCTTGCCGGCGGGATTATGCAGCAGCCGCGGAGAATGCGTGGAAGCCATCAACAACTACACGTGCCACTGTGACTCCGGGTTCCACGGCCCCGAGTGTCAGTTTGGTGAGTCACTTCTCCTTCTTCCTTCTTTGCTTCCTCTTTTTTTTCCTTTGCTTTTTGGGTCCCACCCGGCGATGCTCAGGGCTGACTCCTGGCTCTGCACTCAGGAATCACTCCTGCGGTGCTCGGGGACCCTATGGGATGCTGGGAATTGAACCTGGGTCTGCTGCGTGCAAGGCAAACGCCCTCCCCACTGTGCTGTCGCTCCTGCCCCTATTTCCTCTTATAAGCTCCAGGATTTGATTTAGGTGTGTGACGGGGTTCTCCTGGTTTAGGAGGCCAGGCTTGATGACACTTGGGCTGGTGCCTTTGTCCCTGCACTAGCTCTCTGTCCCCAGGTCACTGCATCTTGTGGAGGTGGGGGTTACAGACTCATCTGCCGTTCTGAGAAACGGGAAGTTGCCACAGAAGGCCGAGTTTGCCCAATGCCAAGATTTTCCGTCAAGATTTCCTCATGCTGGAGCCATAGCACAGCGGGGAGGGCGTTTGCCTTGCATGAGGCCGACCCGGGTTCGATTCCCAGCATCCCATAGGGTCCCCTGAGCACCGCCAGGGGTGATTCCTGAGTGCAGAGCAGGAATGACCCCTGTGCATCACCGGATGTGACCCAAAAAGAAAAAAAAAGTTTCCTCATGCACTGGGACATTGCAACTCAGCCCCGCTCAGAACTGGGAAGGAGAGGAAGTTCTGGAGGGGGTTGTAAACTCAGAAGGGTCCAAGTTCTGGGTTAATGTAGAGAGGCTTCCTCAAGCTTCTGTTTTCTGGGGCCAGAGCAATAGCACAGCGGGGAGGGTGTTTGCCTTGCACGCAGCCGACCCGGGTTCGATTCCCAGCATCCCATAGGGTCCCTCGAGCACCGCCAGGAGTGAGTCCTGAGTGCAGAGCCAGGAGTCAGCCCTGAGCATCGCCGGGTGTGACTGAAAAAAATAAAAATAAAAACAAAAGCCTCTACTTTCTCCCCGATGTGGCCAAAATACCTTTCTCCCCTGTGTGTAATTTCATTTCCCGACTCCGGGGAGCTCAGAAGCGTGTGTTGAGTTTATTTCCCAGTAGAGCTGCGTATCCCACGCAAGCCCGGCTAAATTGAAACTCCCTCTCCCCCGACAACACCAGGGAACCTGCACAGGAGGCCGGCCGGGATGTCACGGGGATTCCTGCGAGCCGGGCTCAGTCAATCCACGTCTTGGTGGGAGCGTTTAAAGCCCCCGGCTCCCAACTCGAGCCAGTGGAGACAACACGTATAGGGCTCTCCAGAGAGCTGCTAAAGCGACTTCCCCTGCTCCAAGGAGACCGGGGGGGGGGGGTGTCCCAGCTCCCCACCCCACCCCCAACACCTCTTTTATATTTTATTTATTTATTTTTTATTTATTTATTTATTTTGCTTTTTTGGGTCACACCCAGCGTTGCACAGGAGTTACTCCTGACTCATGCACTCAGGAATTACTCCTGGCAATGCCTTGGGGACCCTATGGGATGCTGGGAATCGAACCCGGGTCGGCTGTGTGCAAGGCAAACGCCCTCCCCGCTGTGCTATCTCGCTTGAGCTCCTTATTTTGGCTTTTTTTGGGGGGTCACATCAGGCGATGCACAGGGGTTCCTCCTGGCTCTGCACTCAGGAATCACTCCTGGTGGTTCTCGGGGGGATCGTATGGGATACTAGGAATCGAACGCGTGCAAGGCCAGTGCCCTCCCCGCTGTGCTATGGCTCCAGCCCCAACTCTCTCTCTCTTTGAAGTGGTGCAGTGCCAGGCCTTGGAGGCGCCGGAGCAAGGGAGTATGACCTGTGTCCACCCCCTGGGCAGCTTCTACTTCCGCTCACACTGCACCTTCAACTGCTCCGAGGGGACCAGAGTCCTGGGGGCCACGGACACCACCTGCGGCCCCTGGGGGGAGTGGTCATCGCAGCCGCCAACCTGTCGGGGTGAGTCTCTGCCTCCGGGCTGGGCTTTGTTTGCCCTGCCAGACCCTGGGCTGCGGGCGGAGAAATTGCAGGAACCGACGGCCAAGGTTTTGGCATGCTTCCCGAGTTCAGGGCGCTGATCGGGCAAGGGGTGGGCTATGGGGGCTCGTTAGTCAAATGGAAGGAAGGAAGGAAGGAAGGAAGGAAGGAAGGAAGGAAGGAAGGAAGGAAGGAAGGAAGGAAGGAAGGAAGGAAGGAAGGAAGGGAGGGAGGGAGGGAGGGAGGGAGGGAGGAGGAAGGGAGGGAGGGAAGGAGGGAGGGAAGGAGGGAGGGAAGGAAGGAAGGAAGAAGGGAAGGAGGGAAGGAGGGAAGGAAGAAAGGATGGAAGGAGGAAGGAAGGAAGGAAGGAAGGAAGGAAGGAAGGAAGGAAGGAAGGAAGGAGGGAGGGAGGGAAGGAGGGAGGGAGGGAAGGAAGGAAGAAGGGAAGGAGGGAAGTAGGTAAGGAAGGAAGGAAGGAGGGAGGGAGGGAGGGAGGGAGGGAGGGAGGGAAGGAAGGAAGGAAGGAAGGAAGGAAGGAAGGAAGGAAGGAAGGAAGGAAGGAAGGAAGGAGGGAGGGAGGGAGGGAGGGAGGGAGGGAAGGAGGGAGGGAGGGAGGGAAGGAAGGAAGGAAGGAAGGAAGGAAGGAAGGAAGGAGGGAGGGAGGGAGGGAGGGAGGGAGGGAGGGAGGAAGGAAGGAAGGAAGGAAGGAAGGAAGGAAGATGCAAGGGGAGAAAGAAGCCCCCCCACCCCGTGCCTCCCAGAGTGTGGAGTTGCCAGCAGCCCGGGGCAGCTGTGCTCCTGATTTCTCCTGTTCCGTTGCGTGTGGGGGTAGCCGCCACACACAGGCCCAGACTCTCACCTCCTTCCACGTGACCCATGTAGCGTCCAAGGTTTTTATTTTTTAATTATTTTTCACTTGTAATGAATCACCGTGAGAGACAGTTACAGACTCACAAACTTGCATACGATGACCAAGCACCCATCCCTCCACCAGTGCCCATTCTCCACCACCAATGTCCCCCGTATCCCTCCCGCCACCCCTACCCCCCTGCCACCTCCCCCCTCCCCCCTGCCTCTGTGGCAGCCACATTCCCTCTTCCTCTCTCTCTCCTTTGGGTGTTGTGGTTTGCACAAAAGGTACTAAGCAGCCATCCTGTTTGGTCATAGTCAATTTTCAGTGCAGTTTCCAAGTTTATACCCAACAATTTCCTCCTATTTCTGGTTCCCTCTTTCTTTCTTCACTAGCACCAGTCACATCTCCATGGTGAGACTAGTTGTGATTATTTTTCGGGCATCTCGAATACGCCACGGGGAGCTTGCCAGGCTCTGCTGTGCGGGCGGGATCCTCTTGGTACGCTTGCCTGGCTCTCCGAGAGGGACGGAGAAATCGAACCCGGGTGGGCTACGTGCAAGGCAAACGCCCTCCCCGCTGTGCTATCGTGATAGCACATCTAGGTCTAAAATCTGAAATTTCCTTCTGACGGTTTTTCCGCCTTCCCCTCCCCCGCTCCATCCCAGTGTCCTGCCAGCCGGGATCATGCAGCGGTCATGGAACATGTGTGGAAACCCTCAGCAATGTCACGTGCCACTGTGATCTGGGGTACCCACGGCCCCCGATGTCAGTTTGGTGAGCCTCTTCTTCCTCTTTCCTCTCTTATAGCCTACAGGAACGATTCCATCTGTGCATGTACATTCAATGCTACACACATATAGTATTTATATATATTTATGTGGCTATACTCACTGCACTGTTGCACTGTCATCCCGTTGTTCATCGATTTGTTCGAGCGGGCACCAGTCACGTCTCCATGGTGAGACTTGTGACTGTGTTTGGCATCTCGAATACGCCATGGGGAGCTTGCCAGGCTCTGCCATGTGGGCGGGATCCTCTGGGTAGCTTGCCGGGCTCTCCGAGAGGGATGGAGGAATCGAACCCTGGTCGGCCGCATGCAAGGCAAACGCCTTACTTGCTGTGCTATCACCCTACTCTGGCTATATATACTATATATAGTATTTTTTTTTTGCGGGGGGAGTCTCAAGCTATTCTCAGGACATCTCTGGGGACCCTCCCAAAATTCAGTCTACCTGGGCCTGTGGTTCAATGTCAAAGCCTCAACCTGGGCTGTTGTTTCTGCCCGGATGTGCTAGGGACTGCCAGGGCCACCCCTACAGTGCTCAAGAGCCTCTAGAACTAAAACTGTGGTTCTCAGGGGACCTCTTGCAGCATCTGGCAGTGCTTGAGGGACCATCCAGTGCCGGGGACTGAATCTGGTTCGCCACATGTAAGGCAACTCCCCGAACCTCGAATTAGCCCTACAGTCAAAGCCAGTTTGCCTATATAAAGTCTCTTCTCCAAAGGATTTTCCTGAAAAAGGTAAGAAAATGGATGGTGAAATCTGTGAAGAGTTCCACCCAGTGTGTTAAAAATCTCTGAAACACTTGGTCTGATTTCGCTGAGTATTTGTGTCCAAGTCTTACGGGATGTGTTTCTGTGGCATCTGAAGTTTAGGTCAATGTGTGCATTCACACATTGCAATTAAAATGGTAATCATGAAAAAAAATAGAAACCAACCTGTCCATCAGGCCCCTCCCCTTCCGGTCAGGCCCACACTCAGGGTGACCTGGCTTCAAGTATCCCGGGTCATTTCTACAAGTGGCAAATGTCCAGGCCCACGTGGACTGTATTGAGTCCTGGAAAGCCGCTTTGGCCAAAGCCCTTTGGTCAAGAGTGAGTTCGTGGGGGCTACAGCAACAGCACAGCGGGGAGGGTGTTGGCCTTGCACGTGGCCGACCCAGATTCGATCCCCGGCATCCCATAGGGTCCCCCGAGCACCACCAGGGGTGATTCCTGAGTGCAGAGCCAGGGGTCAGCCCTGAGCACCAACAAGTGTAGCACTGTAGCACTGTCATCCCATTGTTCACTGATTTGCTCGAGCGGGCACCAGTCACGTCTCCATGGTGAGACTTGTTGTGACTGTGTTTGGCATCTCGAATACGCCATGGGGAGCTTGCCAGGCTCTGCCGTGTGGACGGGATCCTCTTGGTAGCTTGCCGGGATCTCTGAGAGAGACGGAGGAATCGAACCCGGGTCGGCTGAGTGCGGGGCAAACGCCCTACCCACTGTGCTATCGATCCAGCCCACCACCGAGTGTAGACCCCCCCAAAAAAACCCAAGACAGAGCTGGTGGAATAGTACAGTGGGGAGGGCCTTTGCCTAGCACATGGCTGGCCCCGGTTCGATCCCCGGCATCCCATAGGGTTCCCCGAGCACCACCGGGAGTGATTCCTGAGTGCAGAGCCAGGAGGAACCCCTGAGCATCGCTGGGTTAAAAAAAAAAAAAGTGGGTCTCTGCTCAGAAAGTGAGACCTGCTTCTGTTCTTCATTTTTGAGGGGATGGCAGTTGGGGCTAACCCCCGGGGTGCTCAGGGCTTACTCCTGGCTTTGCACTCAGTGATCCTATGGGGGTGATCTGGGGTGGCAGGGATTGAGCCGGGTTGGCTGCATGCAAGGCAAGCACCTTGCCTGCGCTGACTCTCTTCCCGTCTCCCCCCCACCTTCTGTTTCAATGAAGTCACTCAGTGCGAACCCCTAACGGCTCCGGAGCTGGGGTCCATGGCCTGTAGCCACCCCCTGGCCGCCTTCAGCCCCACCTCGGCCTGCACCTTCACGTGCTCCGAGGGAAGCGAACTGATCGGGGAGAACAGAACCGTCTGTGGATCTTCCGGAGACTGGACGCACCCCAGTCCAATCTGCCAAAGTGAGTGTCTTGGCCCAGGACACAGAATATCGGGGCCGGAGCCATAGCACAGCGGGGAGGGCGCTGGCCTTGCACGGGGCCGACCCGGGTTCGATCCCCGGCATCCCATAGGGTCCCTCGAGCACCACTCGGAATGATTCCTAGTGCAGAGCCGGGGGTAACCCCTGAGCATCTCTTGGTGGGACTCAAAAAGCAAAATAATAATAATAATAATAATACACCAATTTGAGATCAGCAGGTGGCAGGCACAGAGATAATGAACCATGTATAGGGTTGAATAATTAATGCATGGATGAACCCCAGGATTCAATGATTGGTGCTCCCACCCACCCAAATATTTTTGCTACCTGTGCACACTCATCTCCTCTAAAACACTCTCTTGTTCTCCCCTCTTCTTCAGTGCATTCTCTCTCTCTTTTTTTTTCTTTTTGGGTCCCACCCGGCGATGCACAGGTGCTACTCCTGGCTCTTTACTCAGAAATTACTCCTGGCAGTGCTCAGGGACCCTGTGGGATGCTGGGAATCGAACCCGGGTCGGCCGCCAGCAAGGCAAATGCCCTCCCCACTGTGCTATCACTCCAGCGCCCTCAATGCATTCTCAACTCTTCCCAACTCAGTTCTTAGGCTCTAACCCCCCGCCCCCCGTCACTGCTGATCTAAATCTTTCCCAAGTCGCTGCCCGACTCCCACCCATTTCTCTGTGAGTTCATTCACAAACCCTACATGGGCCCCCAGAGACCATTTCAGCCCTACGGTGAGCACTTCTCAAGGGGCACTCTGCTGGAGCCTGAAGCACTATGTCTCTTCCTCTCTCTGTCCCATCCCTCAAGCACAATATCTAGGCAGAAGGGTCAAAGGGGTGAATGAAGATCTCCCATAGGGTCCTGTGGAAGGGTCCAGAGAGCCACGTATGCCCTGGGACCTACCACGGAGGGGTTCCTTCATAGAACTTACCAGAAAAGTAGATCCCCATGTGGTCCAGGACCAAGTGTTCCTTTTTATTTTTTTTGGCTTTTTGGATCACACTTGGTGATGCTCAAGGAGTTCCTCCTGGCTCTGCACTCAGGAATCACTCCTGGTGGTGCTCAGGGGACCCTATGGGATGCTGGGAATCGAACCCAGGTCGGCCACGTGCAAGGCCAACACCCTCCCTGCTGTGCTATCGCTCCAGCCCCATATTGTCAATTGATTCTAAAAACAAATCTTCGTGGCTGTGAGACTATTTGGGGGTGTATGTGGAAAGGTAAGACATGGTGTGGGGGTACACACTGGCCTGTCCTGCATATTAAATTCATCTCAGGGGGGCTGGAGCGATAGCACAGCGGGGAGGGTGTTGGCCTTGCATGCAGCCAACCCGGGTTCGATTCCCAGCATCCCATAGGGTCCCCCGATTACCGCCAGGAGTAATTCCTGAGTGCATGAACCAGGAGTGACTCCTGTGCATCACCGGGTGTGACCCCAAAAAGAAAATAAATAAATAAATAAATAAATAAATAAATTCATCTCAGCCACCACATCATCTAGATCTAAAATAATAAGTTTCCTTCTGACGGTTTTTCGCCTTCCCCCTCCCCCGCTCTATCCCAGTGACTTGCCAGCCGGGATCATGCAGCGGTCATGGAACATGTGTGGAAACCCTCAGCAATGTCACGTGCCACTGTGATCTGGGGTACCACGGCCCCCGATGTCAGTTTGGTGAGCCTCTTCTTCCTCTTTCCTTTCTTATAACCTACAGGAATGATTCCATCTGTGCAATGTACATTCAATACTACATACATGTAGTATTTATATATATTTAAGTGGCTATATATGCTGCACTGTCGCACTGTCATCCCGTTGCTCATCGATTTGCTCGAGCGAGCACCAGTCACGTCTCCATGGTGAGAATTGTTGTGACTGTGTTTGGCATATTGAATACGCCACGAGGAGCTTGCTAGGCTCTGCCGTGCGGGTGGGATACTCTGGGTAGCTTGCCGGGCTCTCCGAGAGGGGCAGAGGAATTGAACCTGGATCGGCCTCGTGCAAGGCAAACGCCATCCCCGCTGGGCTATCACTCCAGCCCACCACCGAGTGTAGACCCCAATAAACCCCAACACAGAGCTGGTGCAATAGCATAGTGGGGAAAGCAATTGCCTAGCACATGGTCGGCCCTGGTTCGATCCCCAGCATCCCATAGGGTTCCCCGAGCACCACCAGGAGTGATTCCTGAGTGCAGAGCCACTCAGTGATCCTATGGGGGTAATCTGGGGTGCCAGGGATTGAGCCGGGTTGGCTGCATGCAAGGCAAGCACCTCGCCTGCGCTGACTCTCTTCCCGTCTCCCCCCACCCCTTCCTGTTTCAATGAAGTCACTCAGTGCGAACCCCTAACGGCTCCGGAGCTGGGGTCCATGGCCTGTAGCCACCCCCTGGCCGCCTTCAGCCCCACCTCGGCCTGCACCTTCACGTGCTCCGAGGGAAGCGAACTGATCGGGGAGAACAGAACCGTCTGTGGATCTTCCGGAGACTGGACGCACCCCAGTCCAATCTGCCAAAGTGAGTGTCATGGCCCAGGACACAGAATATCGGGGCCGGAGCCATAGCACAGCGGGGAGGGCGCTGGCCTTGCACGGGGCCGACCCGGGTTCGATTCCCAGCATCCCATATGGAAATTTCTTCTATTTGTTTGGGTCCTGTGGGAACGTGAGCCTGTCCTCGTAATATATTGGGGTGCAGGGATGAGAGTCACTCGAAAGGTCTCAGCATAGGGACATGAAGGACTCAGGAGCCATCCTAGCGTGTGTGAGGAGGATGCTTGCGCACAGCGCCCCCATCTGGCCACTGGCATTAAGGGAGGTGATTATGGGAGAATGTAAGAGAGTCGGGTAGGAGATCGGGGTCTCACTCAGAGGCTGCTCGCCGCCCCCTGGGTCTCTCTGGGGTCTCTTTCAGAACTGGACAGAAGCTTCTCGCAGATTAAGAACGGCGACTACAAGCCCCTCTTCATCCCGCTGGGCGTGCTGGTCACTGCATTTGTTGGCCTGGTGTTTATCGTCTGGCTGGCAAAACGGCTCCGAAAAGGTGAGTCTACACCCGCAAGAGAAGCCAACTCACACAAAAAAAGGTGCCCCAGGAAGATGTGGGAGAGGCAACTGGATTCCAAGCTACATGCTGTGTAGACACCAGTGTCTGGAGAGAGATGCAGGCATGCAAGCCCTCTTTCTTTCTTTTTCTTTTTCTTTCTTTTTATTGAATCACTGTAGCACTGTCGCACTGTCCCGTTGTTCATCGATTTGCTCGAGCGGGCACCAGTCACGTCTCCATGGAGAGACTTGTGTTGACTGTGTTTGGCATCTCGAATACGCCACGGGGAGCTTGCCAGGCTCTGCCCTGCGGGAGGGATCCTCTCGGTAGCTTGCCGGGCTCTCTGAGAGGGACGGAGGAATCAAACCTGGGTCGGCTGCGTGCAAGGCAAACACCCTCCCCGCTGTGCTATTGCTCCAGTTCATTGAATCACTGTAAGATATAGGGGCTGGAGTGATAGCACAGCGGGGAGGGCGTTCGCCTTGCACGCGCCGACCCAGGTTCGATTCCCAGCATCCCATATGGTCCCCCGAGCACCGCCAGGAGTGATTCCTGAGTGCAGAGCCTGGAGTAACCCCTGTGCATCGCCAGGTGTGACCCAAAAAGCAACAAACAAACAAACAAAAAAAGATATAAAATTACACAGAGGCCAGAGCAATAGTACAGTGGCGAGGACGTTTGCCTTGCACGTGGCCGACCCGGGCTCGATCCCCGGCATCCCATGGGGTCCCCCGAGCACCACCAGGATTGATTCCTGAGTGCAGAGCCAGGAGGAACCCCTGGGCATCGCCAGGTGTGGCCCAAAAAGAAAAAAATAAAATAAAAATAAATAAATCTTAAAAAAATAACATAATATGAGGCTGACACCCAAGGACAGTAGAGACAAGGGCCAGGAGGATTGCTCCACAGTTGGCAGCCTGCCTCATGAGCTGGGGGAGAAAGTGGCTGGGATGGAGTAGGGATCACTGAATCAATGATGGTTGGAGGGGTCGTTCGGGATGGGAGATGGATGCTGAAAGTAGATAAAGGGCCAAATGTGATGGCCGCTCAATCCCTTTTTTTTTTGGGAGACAAACCAGTTGAATCTTGCTTTGTCTCTGGCTGATCTTTTTTTTTTTTTCCTTTTTGGGTCACACCCGGTGATGCTCAGGGGTTCCTCCTGGCTCTGCACTCAGGAATCACTCCTGGCAGTGCTCGGGGGACCCTATGGGATGCCGGGGATCGAACCCAGGTCAGCCACGTGCCAGGCAAGGCAAACGTCCTACCTGCTGTGCTATTGCTCTGGCCCTTGTCTCTGGCTAATCATGTAATAAATAAATAAATAAATAAACAAATAAAAGAAATCTTTTCTCTCTTTTAGCCCCTGACCCGACTAATAGGATGTTCCACTGGTCCTTGGGGTTTCTTTAATTCTGTAAAAAAAATAAAAAAAAGATGCATAAACTCTGTCCCCAAGGACAGGATGGGTGTCTGATAAATGTCCATGGGGGATAAGGGAGTGTCCAGGCGCTGGTCCCTCGTACCTTTGCTGAGAGCAGAAGCTTAGCTGGCTCTGATGTACATGGGGGTGCTTCCCAGTCCCTAGCTGCTGCCCCCCAGAGCCTGAGCACCACCTCCACACCTCAGCATGGGGGAGGGTGTGAGAGGTGTGAGGCAGTCACGCCCCCAGCCACCCTGGGTGGGTGGGGGCACACCATGGAGACCCTCTCTCTTGGCAGAAAAATTCAAAACAAGACACTGCCCAGCTTTTAACGACCGGGTTTCACACTCCCACCTCAGCAGCCAGCAAAGAGCCCGCTTCTCCTTCCTGTGGGGAGGTTTCAACTTCTTAATTTCACTTTATCTTTTGTTTTTTAGAACCACACCTTTCTCTCCTCCTCCTCCTCCTTCTTCTCTGGGTTTTTTTATTTTTTAATTTTTTTTTACTTTTTGGGTCACACCTGGTGATGCTCAGGGGTTCCTCGTGGCTCTGCACTCAGGAATTACTCCTGGCAGTGCTCAGGGGACCCTATGGGATGCTGGGAATCGAACCCGGGTTGGGTCACGTGCAAGGCAAACGCCCTCCCCGCTGTGCTATTGCTCCAGCCCTGCTTCTGTTTTTTTTTAAATTTTTTTTAATTGAATCACTGTGGGATACAGTTACAAGGCTTTCCTCTTTGAGTTTCAGTCATACAATGATGGGATGTCCAACCCTCCACCAGTGCACATTCTCCACCACCAAGGTCCCCAGTATCCCCCCCCCCAAAAAAAACCCAACCTTCCCCCTGTCTCCATGGCAGACAATCTCTCCCATACTCTCTTTTGTATTGATTGTTATGAATAGCATAAGAAATTCTAAAATTTTATTTATTTATTTATTTATTTATTTTGCATTTTTTGGGGTCACACTCGGCAATGCACAGAGGTTACTCCTGGCTCTGCACTCAGGAATCACTCCTGGCGGTGCTCAGGGGACCATATGGGATGCTGGGGATCGAACCTGGGTCAGCCGCATGCAAGGCAAATGCCCTCCCTGCTGTGCTATTGCTCCAGCCCTGAAATTCTAAAATTTTAGATAATTACCTCCTTCTCTTCTTTTTCTTTCTCCTCCTTTTCCTCCTCCTCCTCCTCCTTCTCTTCTTTCTTCTTCTTCTCCTCCTCCTTCTCTTCATCTTTCTTCTCCTCCTCCTTCTCCTTCTCTTCTTTTCCTCGTCCTTCTCCTCCTTTTAAAACTTCTTTTTAAAGAAAGGTATTTGCTTTGGCTAATGACACGTTTCTGTTTCTTCTGATTTTAGGCCAAAAGTCTCGGCGAAGGTAAGTGCCCTTTTGAAGAGTTTCCATATTTGTGAATTTTTCTCTCTATCTCTCTGTCTCTCTACCTCTCTGTCTGTCTGTCTGTCTCTCTTTCTTTCTTTCTTTCTTTTTTTTTTTTTTGCTTTTTGGGTCACACCTGGTGATGCACAGGGGTTACTCCTGGCTCTGCACTCAGAATTACTCCTGGTGGTGCTCAGGGGACCATATGGGATGCTGGGAATCGAACCTGGGTCGGCTGCGTGCAAGGCAAACGCCCTCCCCGCTGTGCTATTGCTCCAGCCTCTCTCTGTCTCTCTTTCTGTCTCTCTCTGTCTCTCTCTCCCCCTTTCTTTTCCTGTTCTGTGGTTTGGGGACCACAGCAGGTGACACTCAGGGGCTATGCCCAGCTCTATGCATGGGAGATTCCTTTCCCACCCCCCCACCCCTACCACCCTCTCCCTCCCCCGCCGCCAGCCTCAAGGGAACTGTGAGAATCAGTCTGCAGGGAGGGGGGGAGGAATCTGAATTCATCTGGGTTCAAGTGCATCTATTCAAGTGCCTGTCGGGAGACCCCGGGATGAGGAAGCATCTCGGGGAAACAGGATGATCCAACAAACATGGCGAAGGGTCGGCTGGGAGGGAGAAAGAAGGATGGACGGAGCTTCTGGGCTTTAAAGCAGGAAGCCCGGCCTGATCCTAGAGCCCAAATCAGCACCCAAGGTGGCGCCCACGTGAGCACTGTTTCCAGATCACCTCCTCTCGGCTGAAGCCACAGGAGGTGACCCAGCACGGGGGGACACTAAGGACGAAGTGTTAGTGTGGGGTGGGGGGGTGGAGGGGGTGGAGGTGGGGGGGTGGAGGGGTTGGAGATAAGAGGAGGTGGAAGGGGGTGGGGGGTAGAGATAAGAGGAGGTGGAAGATGGGGCTGGAGCAATAGCACAGCGGGGAGGGTGTTTGCCTTGCATGCAGCCGACCCAGGTTCGATTCCCAGCATCCCATAGGGTCCCCTGAGCATCGCCGGGTGGGACCCAAAAAACAAAAAAAAATAAAAATAAAAAAAGAAGAGGAGGCAGGGAGGGGATGGGGGGGGGTGGGAGGGGACGGGATGGGTCCTGGGTCCTCTGGGTGGCACCACCCAGTCCCCCCCCTTCATGGTGTTTATTCGACGGCCGTGGCTTCCCTTTTTTGGGGCCTGCTCCCTCCCCCACCCCCGGGTCTGTGGTCAGGAAACCACAAGATGTAAAGATTTCTCGCCTGTTCACGTTCAAGGAGTGAAAGTCTCAGCAGTGACGGTCTGCCCCAGAGCTGGTTTCTGGCCGCAGAGGCGGGGCGGGCTGCATCTTGCTCTGTGGGAATGGGTTGTGTCACGTTTTCCACGGCTCCGTGGACTCGGCCCCGTGTTGGAACCAGGCTGAGCCTGAGACGAAGCTGGAGTGAAGTCGGGCGCCCTGAGCAATAGAATCTTTTTTTTTCCTTTTTGGGTCCCACCCGGCGATGCTCAGGGGTTCCTCCTGGCTCTGCACTCAGGAATCCCTCTTGGCAGTGCTCGGGGGACCCTATGGGATGCCGGGGATCGAACCCAGGTCGACCGTGTGCAAAGCAAACGCCCTCCCTGCTGTGCTATCGCTCCAGCCCCATCAATAGATTCTTCTTGCCCTGAAGAGTGAGGACAGAAATCTCGGGAAACGTTTGTTGGGGACATGAGAGGAAGAAGAGGGTGGTGGTCAATGGATTCGGGGTGGAAGAAGAGATTTAGGGACTGGAGCGATAGCACAGCGGGGAGGGCGTTGGCCTTGCATGCGCCGACCCGGGTTCGATTCCCAGCATCCCATAGGGTCCCCCGGGCACCACCAGGAGTGATTCCTGAGTGCAGAGCCAGGAGTGACCCAAAAAAATCCCCCCTAAAAAAAACCACTTTCTAGAAAGATCTAGATAAGAAAAATTTTTGTCCGATGGCTTTGGGACCCATGCCACTCACTGATGGACCACAGTGACTTTAAGTCACAGAACCATAGAATTTGCCGTCTGGATAGGATTTTGGTGATCGGGCATAATGCCCAGATTCCCACGGTATTCCCTGGGCATCGAGTTGATGAGTTGGTAGCAATAACAATGCAAGTTTATTCAACATTCTCCACGCTGTGTTTTACCAGTCTTCTATTAGTCATGATTGCCTGTGGGTTACTGATTGGTTTCCCTATTTTAGGGGTAAAGGAGCAGAGAGAGAGAGAGAGAGAGAGAGAGAGAGAGAGAGAGAGAGAGAGAGAGAGAGAGAGAGAGAGAAGGAGGGAGAGAGAGAAAGAGAGGGGGAGAGAAAGAGAGAGAGACAGGGGAGAGGGAGAGAAAGAGGGGAGAGATTAAGGGAGAGGGAGATAGAGAAAGAGAGAGGGAGAGGAGAAGCGGGTGGGAGAGAGAGGGGGAGAGAGAGACAGGGGAGAGGGAGAGAGGGGGGAGAGATTAAGGGAGAGGGAGAGAGAAAGAGGGAGAAAGAGAGAGAGGGAGGAGAAGAGGGTGGGAGAGAGGGAGAGAGGGAGGGAAGGAGGGAGAGAGAGAAAGAGAGAAAGATGGGGAGAGGGAGAGAGAGGGGAGAGAGAGAAAGAGAGGGAGAAAGAGAGAGAGGGAGAGGAGAAGAGGGTGGGAGAGAGAGATGGGGAGAGGAGAGAGAGATGGGGAGAGGGAGAGAGAGGGGAGAGATTAAGGGAGAGGGAGAGAGAAAGAGAGGGAGAAAGAGAGAGAGGGAGAGGAGAAGAGGGTGGGAGAGAGAGATGGGGAGAGGGAGAGAGAGGGAGAGAGAGATGGTGAGAGGGAGAGAGAGGGGAGATATTAAGGGAGAGGGAGAGAGAGAAAGAGAGGGAGAAAGAGAGGGAGAAGAGGGTGGGAGAGAGAGAGGGAGAGAGAGAGGGAGGCAAGGAGGGAGAGAGAGAAAGAGAGAAAGACGGGGGAGAGGGAGAGAGAGGGGGAGAGATTAAGGGAGAGGGAGAGAGAGAAAGAGAGGGAGAAAGAGAGAGGGAGAGGAGAAGAGGGTGGGAGAGAGAGGGGGAGAGAGAAAGAGAGAGAGAGGGGAGAGGGAGAGAGGGGAGAGATTAAGGGAGAGGGAGAAAGAGAAAGAAAAAGAGAGGGGGAGAGAAAGAGAGACAGATGGGGGAGAGGGAGAGAGAGAGGGGAGAGATTAAGGAAGCGGGAGAGAGAAAGAGAGGGAGAAAGGGAGAGAGGGAGAGAAGAAGATGGGAGAGAGAGAGAGAGAGAGCGAGAGCGAGTGAGAGAGAGCGCCTGAGGTCCCTCCCGGTGCCCAAGGATTTGAACCCAAGACCGGGTTCTTAATCTCGGTTCTTCCGGCACCGAGAACTCCCGATTCTCAGCTTTTGACTCCAATTCCTAGACCTTCTGCTTTTCTAGTAAAGCCCTTCTCACCACACAAAACCACAGCAACACTGCGAGACGGCAAGAGGAAGGGTGGGGAGGGAGGAACAGGGCGTGTCGCCAGAACACGCCCAGGTGCAACACCACCTTGGTTAGTTTTCGGTTATTTCTCAGCCCTTGCGCTAACCCGCTCACGGTCCCTGCTGCCCCTTTTGTACCTTCGGGTTGGCCAATACCGTCTCCTGGGGCACTGGGGGTTTCAATTCTCTCTTTCCGATCTTCTAAATTTTTTTTATCCAAGTCAGCTTGGTTTCTCTGAAGGTCAATGTTTAGAGGCTTCGGGTGTTCAAAGCTGCCACGGCACCCCCCAAAGCATCCGTCCAGCCCATGGCCCCCCTATCCCCCCAACTTTCTCCAGTGTTTTTAGCCTATTAGCATCGCTGGCCACTGGGGCTAGTTCCAGATCTTGGCTGAGGTAAATAGCACTGCAGGCAACAAAGAGGTTGCTTCTCTACGAGCGTTTTGCTTGTATTTTTATTTTTTTTGCTTTTGGGGTCCCACCCGGCGATGCTCAGGGGTTCCTCCTGGCTCTGCACTCAGGAATTACCCCTGGCGGTGCTCGGGGGACCCTATGGAATGCTGGGAATCGAACCCGGGTTGGCCTCATGCAAAGCAAACGCCCTCCCCACTGTGCTATGGCTCCAGCCCCCATTATTGAAATTTTTTTAAAAAAAGAATTCTTTGGTGAGAGATTGAGAAGTGAAATTTCTGTATCATATGACAATTCCGGGCTAGAGCGATAGCACAGCGGGTAGGGCATTTGCCTTGCATGCGGCCGACCCGGGTTCGATTCCTCCGTCCCTCTTGGAGAGCCTGGCAAGCTACCGAGAGGATCCCGCCCGCAGGGCAGAGCCTGGCAAGCTCCCCGTGGCGTATTTGAGATGCCAAACACAGTCACAACAAGTGTCACCATGGAGATGTGACTGGTGCCTGCTCGAGCAAATCGATGAGCAACGGGATGACAGTGCGACAGTGCTACGATGATTCCAGCACCATTTGTGGGAGAAATCTCTCTTTTCTGCCTCCCATGGAAGCTGAGCTGAGTTTTATTTCTACCAACTAAGAGGCAGAATTTCTTTTTCTCCTCAACCATCCCAGCATTTGTGATTTTTTTCTTTTTCTTTTTTTTCTTTTTGGGTCCCACCCAGCGATGCTCAGGGCTGACTCCTGGCTCTGCACTCAGGAATCATTCCTGGCGGTGCTCGGGGGACCCTATGGGATGCTGGGAATCGAACCCAGGTCGGCCTTGTGCAAAGCTTACCCGCTGTTCTCTCGCTCTGTCCCTGTAAACATTTTTTCTAAGTGGGGCCTCACCAGAGGTTCTCAGTGCCCGGGAGGGGGACCATGGAGAGCTGGGGACAGGACTCAAGCTCTCACCCGGGCTAAGAATGTGCTGGAATCATATTCCTGGCCACACCCTCATCCTGTTTGTTCTAGACCATTCTCCTGGTGTGATGCCACCTCTCACTGTCCTTTTGATTCACGGTCTGGCCTAACCCGTGGCCACGAGCACTTTTCTATGAGCCTTTTGGCCGTCTGTGTGTCGTGTTTGGAGAAGCGTCACTCAGCCTTTCTTCCCGTTTCTCACTGAGCACTTTTTCATGAGCCCATTGGCCGTCTGTGTGTCGTCTTTGGAGAAGCGTCACTCAGCCTTTCTTCCCATTTCTCACTGGGGTTGTTAGCGTTCGTTCTTCTCACCTCACTGGGTTTCTCGGGTCTGAATTCAGAGGGGAAAGTGACACCGGGGATGTCGAAGCAGGCACAGTGCCCGCCTCAGAGGACGGCTCCTGCCAAGTCTTGCTTTCACGCAGGCACGTTTGCACCTGCCAAGCTGCTGTGGTAAACACATGCTGGCAGCAGACAGAGAGAGGTCAGCACGGAGTGCTTCCTGTAAGAAGTGGCATCTGTCTAGACAGACAACCTCTAGTTCTCCCCTTCCACTCCGAGAATCAGACTCTCCCCCACGCCAGGACCTTGTCGTCTCGGGAAACCCAGCACGCCCCTCCCCTACGCCACAGCCCCACGAGTGAGTTAGAACCACCTTTATGGAACTTAGGAGTTGGTTTTTTACCCCCTGATTTCTCCTTATTTATTTATCGGGGTCTGGGCCACACCTGGCCGTGCTCAGAAGCTTCTCAGGGTCCGGCTCTGCTCAGGAGTCACTCCTGGCAGTGCTCAGGAGCCCGTGCGTTGGGGCTGGAGCCGAGGTTGGCTGCCGCCCCCTTCCACTCGCCCCTGTCCACACTCTCCCTCAAGCTCCTCACACCCAAAGGCACAGCCGCTGCCTCAGACCTACTACCAGTTGGCTCCGGGACCGGGAGCAAAGGATGTACAAGGGGGGGGCAGGGGCAGTCAGGGACGGAGTGGGGGGCCCCCCTGCAGGCTGGGGCAATCGCGTCTGCTCTGAGCACCAGCCTTGGGGGCGCTGGGGGAGATGCGGGTGCGAGGGTACTCACAGCACGGGCCACGCGTGAAGGGCCTTTCACTCCCTGCCCACGGGTACGGGCTCTCTCCCTGCCTGCCGTGCTCCTTCCTGGTGCTCCTCCTGGGTGCTCCTCCCTAATTCTCCCTTCAGGTTCTCTTTCTTGGTACTCCTTCCTAGTGCTCCTCCCTAGTGCTCCTTTCAGTACTCTTTCTTGGTGCTACTTTCTAGTGCTCTTTATGGGTGCTCCTCCCTAGTGCTCCTTCCTAGTGATCCTCCATAGTGCTCCTTTCAGGTTCTCTTTCCGGGTGCTCCTCCTAGTGCTCCTTCTGGGTGCTCCTCCTAGTGCTCCTTCTGGGTGCTTCTCCTGGGTGCTCCTCCCTAGTGCTCCTTTCAGGTTCTCTTTCCTAGTGCTCCTTCTGGGTGCTCCTTCCGGGTGCTCCTCCTGGGTGCTCCTCCTTAGTGCTCCTTTCAGGTTCTCTTTTCTGATGCTCCTTCCAGTGCTCCTTCCAGGTGCTCCTTCTGGGTGCTCCTCCCTAGTGCTCCTTTCACTCCTTTCAGGTTCTCTTTCCTAGTGCACCTTCCAGGTGCTCCTTCCTGATGCTCCTTTCTAGTGCTCCTTCTGCAGTGCCAGGATCAAAATGGGGTCAGGGGCCAGAGCGACAGCACAGCAGGGAGGGCGTTAGCTTTGCACGCGGCTGACCCGGATTCGATCCCCAGCATCCCATAAGGTCCCCTGAGCACTGCCAGGAGTGATTCCTGAGTGCAGAGCCCGGAGTCAGCCCTGAGCATCGCTGGGTGGGACCCAGAAAGCAAAACAAAACAAAGCGAAGTGGGGTGAGACGCAAGCAGCGCCGGGTGCTCTCTCTCTGGTGCTCGCTGACCTACAGTCCTTGGTGGGGCCCCACTATCCCCCTCCCCAATGGCTGGAAACACAGACTCAACACTGTGAGTTCGTCTGAGGCCACGGAGCACCCTAGTGTCTGATTGACGGGAAAGGGAAGCCGGGGTTTGGGGGGAGGGTCACACCCTCGCTGGTGAGGACCGGGAAGAGCCATGACCAGCTCCTCCCGGTGCTCCTCTCGGTGCTCCTTCCTGGTTCTCCTTCCTGGTGCTCCTCCCGGTGCTCCTTCCTGGTGCTCCTTCCTGGTGCTCCTTCCGGCCGGCTTCAAGTCCCTCCCCTTCCTGTCCCTCTGCCCGTCTCTGCAGCGTGGACGTCCCGTACTAAGGCCATGTCTGCGGGAGCAAGTCCAGCTCCGTCGCCTGAGCTGCTTCTCCAGGAAGACAAAGGAGTCCCGGTACCTCGAGGGTGGAGTTTCCGCAGGACCCCAGAGCCCCCCCCCCACCTGCTTCACTTTGGACTGTTGTTTCCGGGGAGAAACAAGGCAACAGGGGATCAGGACCGACATCGGCCAGAAGATGTCTGTGGTCACCATCTGGCCTTGGTTTGAATGAAGATGCTATGATGTGATTCACGTGCCGTTGATTCACACGCTTTTGTTTTTGTTTTTTTGTTTCTTAATAAAACGGATTTTATTTGGAGGCTTTTAGGAGGGGGAGGAAGGAAGAGAAAGTGAGAGAGAGTAACACGCTCAACAGAGAACGAGTGGGGACTGGAGCAATAGCACAGCAGGGAGGGCATTTGCCTTGCACTCGGCCAACCCAGGTTTGATTCCCAGCATCCCATAGAGTTCCCCGAGCACTGCCAGGAGTGATTCCTGAGTGCAGAGCCAGAAGTAACCCCTGAGCATCGCCGGGTGTGACCCCCTCAAAGAAAAATCAAGAGAGCGTGGGGGGCGGGGCTGGAGCGATAGCATAGCGGGGAGGGCATTTGCCTGGCACGGGGCCGACTCGGGTTCGATTCCCAGCATCCCATAGAGTCCCTGAGCACCACCAGGAGTGATCCCTGAGTGCAGAGCCAGGAGGAACCCCTGAGCATTGCCAGGTGTGACCCAAAAAGCCAAAAAGAAAAGAGAGAACGTGGGTTTCTCCAGAGTTGGGGACACCCCTACACACACCCCAGGATAGGAGGGAAGCATGAAAATTCATCCCCAGGAGGGAGATGTGCATGACACACGTGCTCAGGCACCAATGTGCTCGGCCACATGAGCACAGCAACCACATGGGCTCAGCCAACATACGCTGCCTCTTTTGGTTATTTTGGTTTGGCTTAGGGGCCACATCTTGATGTGGGTGGGGGGGCACGGGTGGTTCAGATGAGGCGGGGAGGAGAGAGATGGTCACTTTCTCCCCATCCGCCTCTGCCCCTCCCCTCGGGACCCAGGGTCACTGGGTTCTTGTCTCACCTCCCAGGAAGGAATTTCAGGAGTGGACGGGCAGTGAAGTGGCACAGATTTTATTTGGAGGGTTTGGAGGGAAGGAGGGAGAGAGAGTGGGAGAGAGAGGAGAGGAACGAGCTCGAGAGAGACCCCGGGCTTCTCCGGGGGCGGAGAGACCCCGACACACACCCCAGCGTTAGACAGAAAAGCGTGAAAGTCCCCATCAGAGAGATAGAGAGACAGAGACAGAGAGACAAAGAAAGAGCGAGAAAGAGAGAGAGAGAAAGAAAGAGAAAGAAAGAGAGAGAGAGAGGAATGTGCTCAAGAGAGACCCTGGGATTCTTAGAGGGCAGAGAGACCCCGACCCACACCCCAGCATCAGACAGGAAAGCGTGAACGTCCCCATCAGAGAGACAGAGACAGAGAGACAGAGACAGAGACAGACAGAGACAGAGAGACAAAGAGACAAAGAAAGAGAGAAAGAGAGGAGAGGAACACGCTCAAGAGAGACCCTGGGCTTCTCCGAGGGTGGAGAGACCCCGACACACACCCCAGCATCAGACAGGAAAGCATGAACGTCCCCATCTCAAGAGGGGAGATGCAGGCGACACGTGTGCTCGAGTACCACATGTGCTCGGCCACATGGACACAGCAGCACACGGGCTGGGGCAGCATCTGTGCCCTTCCTTGGTCCCAGGTGGCCTTTAGAGGGTTTCTCCCACCTGCCCCCATGTGGGGCTTAGACCTAGGTCAGAGTCTACTGCTAAGGGGGTAGAGTTGGGTGCAGCCTTGGAAACCCCTTTTCTTGGCCTTTGGGCCTGCTGAATCCTCTCTGGGCTGAATCGCCAAAATTAATCGGATTAAGGGAGAGGTCTGAGGGCATCCGAGGGATTGACCCTTCATGCTGAGGGGTCCAGTCTCCTTAGGGTCCACTGCTGAAGGCCTTATCTCGGGTTTTGCTTTCTGTCACCACAAGGTGGGTCAGCCTTAGAACTTTCCTTCCTAGAAATTTCATTGCCATCATGTTTCGGTGTTGGGGGGTAGGGGGGCTTCTCTAACCTACCTGCCTGCATCCATTTGACGATGCTGAGACCTGACTCCCAGCTCTGTGCTCAGGGATCACTCCCTCAGCCTCAGGGGGAAGGGGTCCCAGCATCAAAGTGGGGTCAGGAGCCTGAGGGATAGCACAGAGGGGAGGGCGTTGGCCTTGTACGAGGCCGACCCGGGTTCAATCCCCGGCATCCCCTAGGGTCCCCTGAGCACCGCCAAGATTAATTCTGAGTGCAGAGCCAGAAGTCAGCCCTGAGCATCCCTGGGTGTGACCCAAAAAGCAAAACAAAACAAAACAAAGTGGGGCGAGATGTGTGCAGAAGCCTCTCTCTTTCTGGTGCCCTCTGACCTATGGTCCTCACGGGGGGGGGACCCCACTATCTCCCTCCCCAATGGTCGGAAACACAAACTCAAAATTACGAGTTCATCTCAGGCCACGGAGCACCCAAGTGCCTGATTGATGAGCAAGAGGAGACGAGGTTTTCACTGATGAGAACCAGGAAGAACCATGACCTAGCATCCAGCACCCGATTTTATTTCCAGCAGGAATGCTGGGTGGGGGCCCCCGAGGCCGGCCAGCCGTTTCCCAGCGCACACCCTAATCACGCCGAGAACAAGAGCTAGAGAGGAGAGCCGGGAAGGCGCGCCCGCCCTGGGCAGCCTCCCGACTGACCCCGGGCATCCGGAGAACAATCACCACTTCACAGGCTGCAGGGGCGATTCCCTCCCGCAGGAAATGAGAAGCAGAAGTGGGGTGACGGGGTGACAGCTCGCCACGAGCCGGTTTGACATTTGCCAAATGGCTGGCTTGCCAGAAATATCCTCGGGAGGCCAGGGGCTTTGCTGGGGACCCAGCCCAGACCCGTGCTTGGAGATGGACGTTCCGATTTCTCTGCTGACCCCAGGGCCTTGGAGACACCGGAGCCAGGTGGGCCTCTTGGCAAAGGAACTGCAAATTTCTGGCTCGGCGTGAATCCCGGAGGAGGCCTAATTAGAAGCAAAGGGGAAAGGGCTGTACCTAAGATTTAGGGTGGAAGTCAGAGGTGATGGCCTGGTTCTCTTGCCCAGAACGGAAGCAGCACGAGGCCTGGGATGAAGTCAAGTTGGCAAACGCGTATTCTGTCATTTCTGGGAAAAACCTGGGCCCGGCTCGAGAAGCGTCTGGGTGAGACGCCGGTTCTGAGCATTTCCAAGCAGGAAGTCGGGGGCTGAGTCACCTGTGTCACTATTCAGGGTCATTGATTACGGGGTGGGGGACCCAGAAGATTCCGATGTCAAATGGGGCAGGGGGGGGAAAGCTTTGCTCTCTCTGGCTTTCTGGGGTTCCGGGATAGTGGAAGGCGGGTCGGGGGGCAGGGCAAGGGAGGGGGAACCAAGTATTTCAGAAGAGAAAAACCTAGAACAAATGTTCGGGTTAACATGTGGTTTATGCAAATATTCCTCTTGTTCAAGACCACGCAGGAAAGTCCCTCCTTTTGCTTTTTGGGTCACACCTGGCGATGCCCAGGGCTTCCTCCTGGCTCTGCACTCAGGAATCACTCCTGGCGGTGCTCACAGGACTATAAGAGATGCCGGGGATCAAACCAGGATCAACCACACGCTAGGCAAACACCCTCCCCGCTGTGCTGTCACTCTGGGTCCCAAGTCCCTCCTTTCTTAGACTTTATTCTTCAAAGTCAAATGATGCAAATAATTTTAGATTTTTGTGGGGCTGGAGTGATAGCACAGCGGGTAGGGCATTTGTCTTGCACGCGGCCGACCCAGGTTCGATTCCCAGCATCCCATATGGTCCCCTGAGCACCGCCAGGGATAATTCCTGAGTGCAGAGCCAGGAGTAACCCCTGTGCAGAGCCAGGTGTGACCCAAAAAGAAAAAAAAAATTTAGATTTTTGGGGAAAATGAGGGATACTGAGAGTGGAAAATGACCCAAATAAGGATCCCGTATAATTCTGATCGTTTCAATGAAAGCGAGTCAAGATGAACCCCAGACATGCCATTTGGATAGAGCCCCCCCCCCCCGCCTAAAGTGGACAGGTCAATCCTGGCCCAGTGCTCAGGGAACTCTCCAGAAATCTCTCTTCGGGTGAGACATTGGTTGTCTGTGTGTCTCATGGCTGTTCCTGTTTGGGCACACATGTGATTTACATGTCATACCAATGTCCTCCAGAGAGTGTAGGAACTTTCTAGAGAATCAGTATCTCTCTGTGGAGAACACAGGCCCACAAGAATATTTTTCAAGGGAGCTGGAGCGATAGCACAGCAGGGAGGGAGTTTGCCTGGCACACGGCCAACCTGGGTTCAATCCCCGGCATCCCATAGGGTCCCCCGGGCACCAGCAGGAGTGATTCCTGAGTGCAGACGCAGGAGGGACCCCTGAGCATCACTGGGTATGACCCAAAAAGCAAAAAAAGAAAGTTTTCTTTTGGCCACATCTAACAGTGCTCAGGGATGACTCTCAACTCTGTGCTCAGGGATCACTCCTGGCGGTGCTTTGGGAGACCCTGACCACTGCCTCTCAAGTTTTCTACAAAAATATTGATTCAAAATCCAGAGAGAGGGCCGGGGTGGGAGTAGCTAAAGAGCAGGAGAGCACGCCTGGCAGTGCCCAGGATGTAATTTGGGCACCATATGCCCTCCCCACCCTGCGGGTCTGACTAGGACCCAGTGTGGGTCATTTACTTGAATTTTCCACCAGCTCTAGGGAGACGGGCTACAGCCAAGCAATGAGTCCCAGAAACCCACATGCCCCGAGAGCTATTCAGGCCCGGGAGACTCAAGTCCAGATCAAAAGAAAATCCTCCCAGGGCTGGAGCAATGGCACAGTGGGGAGGGTGTTGGTCTTGCACGTGGCTGACCCGGGTTCGATCCCAGACACCCCATAGGGTCTCCCAAAGCACTGCCAGGAGTGATCCCTGAGCACAGAGTTGGGAGTCATCCCTGAGCACTGTTAGATGTGGCCAGAAGAAAATTAAGTGGCAAGTTACCCTAAGCATCAGAATATCTCCTGGGCCCAATCTTTGGATGCTTTTTAAAAATTTTTTTTTGTTTTTTTGGTCACACCCAGTGATGCTCAGGGGTTCCTCCCGGCTCTGCACTCAGGAATCACTCCTGACAGTGCTCGGGAGACCAGATGGGGTCCTGGGCATTGAACCCAGGTCGACTGCATGCAAAACACCCTATATGAGTGCTTTTTTTTTTCTTTTTGGGTCACACCGGCGATGCTCAGGGCTGACTCTTGGCTCTGCACTCAGGAATCACTCCTGGCGGTGCTCGGGTGACCCTATGGGATGCTGGGAATCGAGCCCGGGTCGGCCGCGTGCAAGGCAAATGCCTTCCCTGCTGTGCTGTCACGTCGGTCCCTATGGGTGTACTTCTTAAGCTTAAGCAGGACCTAGGGGTGGCCCTGAGCTATGGCCAGGGGACTGGTCTGCTCTTTGGGCTGTGTGGAGTCTGGGGGTGGGTGAAGTTCAAAGTAAAGTTTCTGAACCTGTCCCCACCCTAGAAATGTAACTCGGGGCGGGGGGCTGGAGCAATAGCACAGTGGGTAGGGCATTTGCTTTGCACCCGGCCAACCTGGGTTCGATTCCCAGCATCCCATAGGGTCCCCTGAGCATTGCCAGGAGTGATTCCTGAGTGCAGAGCCAGGAGGAACCCCTGTGCATCGCTGTGTGTCACCCAAAAAGCAAAAAAATTAAAAAAAAATGTAACTCAGGCGAGTGTTGCCAGGACACCCCCACCCCCCCACACACACACACACAAGACCCGAAATGGGGTTGGGTCTAAGCTGGCGATGGGTCTCTGCCCTTCAGAAATCTTTGAGAGGGTCAGCCTTGGTGTGACCCTGGGTGTGACGGAACCCCACGGGTGGCGGTGAATCCTGGCTTCAGAACCGAGGTTCTAGCCTGAGCCACTCTCTCGGGAGCAAGAGGGCGCGGGTAGGAGGGACCAAGTTTGGCCCCATGGTTGCTATAACTGATTTCCTGTGAAATTCCCCAGAAGCTCACGGGAAATGCCTCTGCACTGTGCCCGGATTAAAACTGGGGCTGGTGACATTGTTTGAATTGGTGTCTGGACACCCCCTTCCCTCCCCCTATTCCTTATCACCCTCTGTCCACTCCCATCCTGTAGGACGGCGTCTGTGAGCTGGACTCTCTCCTCTGGCTATGAGCTCAGCCACCTAGAAGTGATTAAAGTGGGATGGGGCAGTTGCCATGGTTTCTGCATCCTTAGTCCCCTTCAGTGGGAGTCACAGATAGAGCATCTTTCCCGCTCAGGAAACTTTGTACAGAACCGTGTGTTCTTGTCTCAGAGATACTCGGAAATCAGTGTCTCAAGGGGAAGAATATGATCGGGCCAATCTAATGAGACAGACGGAGCCTGGGGGAGAATTCCGCCCCCTTCCCAGGATAAAGAATAATTTGTAATTTCATAAGCAAAGCACTGAATGGGGTCTTGACATCCCTGCCCCCTGCCCTCCTGTGGACTCGGGGGGCGTGGGTGAAAGTTTCTGTGCATAGGGCTGGAGCGATAGCACAGAGGGGAGGGCGTTTGCCTTGCACGCAGCTGACCCAGGTTAGATTCCAAGGATCCCATAAGGGCCCCTGAGCACCGCCAGGAGTGATTCCTGAGTGTAGAGCCAGAAGTAACCCCTGTGCATCGCCAGGTGTGACCCCCCCAAAAAAAATCAAGAGAGAATGTGGGGGGCGGGGCTGGAGTGATAGCACAGCGGGGAGGGCGTTTGCCTGGCACGGGGCCTACTCGGGTTCGATTCCCAGCATCCCATAGGGTCCCCCGAGCACTGCCAGGAGTAATTCATGAGTGCAGAGCCAGGAGGAACCCCTGTGCATCGCCGGGTGGGACTCAAAAAGAAAAAAATAGTTTCTGTGCACATATGCAGGCGTGTGTGTGTGTGTGTGTGTGTGTGTGTGTGTGTGTGTGTAGTCTGTTAAGTGACTCTTGATTGAAGAGTTCCTGTCTGAGTCTGCACAGCCCTGCTGATGGTGAGACAGGGTTTGCGGGACCCTATGGGGTGCAGGAGACAGACCCATGTCAGCCTTACGCAAGGCCTGACCCCTGGACGCTGGACTTTCTCGCTGGACCCAAGACTTCTGTCTGTTCAGGGGAGCATGTTCTGAATATATGGTTGGTCATGAACCAAAACGCAAAAAAATAAGTCTTGAATCTAATTTTGCTGGAAATGCTCATAGAAAGCTGAGCCTGGATACGATCCTTCTGAGCAGTCAGATAATCATGATATTGATTATATTGATATAATATATATCACTTGTATATCACTTGTCATCCCATTGATCTCCGATTTGCTCAAGCGGGCGCCAGTAACATCTCCATTCATCCCTGCCTCGTGCTAGTGTAGCCAGCCCAGTGGTATCTGCTCGCTCCAAGAACACGAAGAGCCTCAAAACGTTCGTTCAGGGTTTTGACGAAGAAGTCTGACTGTCTCGTAGGTGGCAGCCATGCGGTCTTTTGATGTCCTGTGGAATCCAGTCGGTAACAGCTCTAGTCCAGTGATCATCTCTAAATCTAAATATTATATAACATATAATGATGATATTGATTATATCAGGTGATCTTTCTTTCTTCCTTTCTTTCTTTCTTTCTTTCTTTCTTTCTTTCTTTCTTTCTTTCTTTCTTTCTTTCTTTCTTTCTTTCTTTCTTCCTTCCTTTTATTTTGGGGAGCCACCCAGCACCCCACAAGTGCTGTGCTCTGATTCCCAGTCACATTCACACCTCCCATTTCTTCTTTTTGGCTTTTCAGTCTGATTTATCAGAGACTATAGGACTTTCTCGATTCCATTTGGGCAAAAAATTCCCTTGCCACCTCGGGCAAATTTGTTTCTCTGTATCCCATTCACAGATCAGCTGCAACACTTTTATTTTTGCTTGTTTTTCTGTTCTTGGGTCACACCCAGCGATGCACTGGGGTTCCTCCTGGCTCTGCATTCAGGAATTACTCCTGGCGGTGCTCAGGGGACCCTATGGGATGCTGGGAATCGAACCCGGGTTGGCCGCATGCAAGGCAAACGCCCTCCCTGCTGTGCTATTGCTCCACCCCGGCTGCAACATTCTAGTCATATTTTAGGAACAATGAGCAAACACCAAACTGCAGCTCCAGAGAGAGAAGAACGCTGACTTAGCACAATCAAACCATAAACAAAGACCACCCCAAACCGTCTGTTTCCTTTTCCTGGTCTCCCTCCATTGTTGTAGGGAAGCAAATTCTCAGGGGTCTCTCAGGCCTCTTCATAAGACATTTCCCTTTTTTTTTTTTTTCAGGAGCCAAGATCAGAGAATTGTTTGTGAAACAAAACACTGTCACATTCACTGTCATCCCGTTGCTCATCAATTTGCTGGAGCGGGCACCAGTAACGTCTCTCATTGTGAGACTTATTGTTACTGTGTTTGGCATTTCGAATACGCCACGGGGAGCTTGCCAGGCTCTGCCGTGCGGGCGGGATCCTCTCGGTAGCTTGTCGGGCTCTCCGAGAGGGATGGAGGAATCGAACCCGTGTCGGCCCCGTGAAAGGTGAACGCCCTACCCGCTGTGCTATCGCTCCAGCCCAAAACAAAACATTGGATTTGATTTCTTCCAGCAACTGACTTTGTGCATCTGTAATAACTTTAAATGCATCTGTATAAGCTGGATACTTTTGAGCAGTTAGAGAATAATGATATAACGGGTGATCTTTCTTCCTTCCTTTTATATCCGGAACCCACCCAGTTTAATCAACCCTCTAAGTCTTTATAATAACTAATCCCTCGCTTTTTTATTTAATTTTTTAAGTATTTAATTGAATCACTGTGAGACAGACCCTTACAGAGCTGCTCATGGTCGGGTTTCAGTCCTACAGGGTTCCAACACCCGTCCCTCCACCAGGGCACATTTCCCAGCACCCGTGTCCCCAGGGTCCCTCCCGTCACCCCCCCACCCCCTGCCTGCCTCTATGACAGGTGCTTTTCTTCTCTCTCTCTCTCTCTCTCTTTCTCTTTCTCTCTCCCCCCCCTCTCTCTCTCTCTCGCTCGCTCGCTCGCTCTCTCTCTCTCCCCTTTTGGGTATTGTTGTTTGCAGTATTGATACTGGAAGTTTATCAAGATTACCCCTTACCTACTTTCAACCCTCTGATCTTGTCCAGCGTGATCCTTCCCAGCTATTATTGTCACCCTGGTCCCTTCTCTTTCTTACCCACCCTCCGCCCCACACACACACTTGTGGTTGATTCCAGCCATTGACCAGTCCTCCTGGCCCCTGTTTTCCCTGGCCATTATTTCTCTGGATATTATTCTTCTAAAAAATATATGTATATATATACACACACACATGCACATATATATATATATGTAGCACTGTTATCCCATTGTTCATTGATTTGCTCGGGTGGGCACCAGTAACATCTCCATCATGAGACTTGTTGTTACTGTTTTTGGCATATTGAATACACCATGGGTAGCTTGCCAGGCTCTACTGACTATATAGATATAATATAGCACAAATAAATGCAGTCATTCTATATCTGTTCCTCTCCTTCTTTACTCATGACAGTGCTCGGGGGAACATATGGATGCTGGGAATTGAACCCAGGCCGGCCGTGTGCAAGGCAAACGCCCTCTCTGCTGTGCTATTGCTCCAGCCCCTGTCCCTCTCCTTCTGACTCACTTCACCCAGCATGATTCTCTCCATGTCCATCCATTTATAGGCAAATTTCATGACTTCATTTTTTCCTGACGGCTGCATAGTATTCCACTGGGTAGACGTGCCATAGTTTCTTTATCCATTCGTCTGTTCTTAATCTCTTGTTCAATGTCACAGCTGGTGCACGTGCGTGCGTGCGTGCGTCTGTGTGTGTGTGTGTGTGTGTGTGTGTGTGTGTGTAGGGGGAGCCAAGGGTTCTCAAATATTTTTTGATTCTCGACTTTTTCTCAAATGCTACATTGGGTCGTGGCGGGGCGTGCAGCCTCTGAATGGAAGGAGCTTCCTATGGCTGGACAGGCACGCGTGTCCCATGAAGAGAGGGGGGACACAGTGTCTCTGCCACCAGCTGGACAGTGGACATCAGGGACACACACAGAGCCACTGCCCGTATGGCTCAGTGTGGACCTTGTGTCAAGGACACGAACGGTCACCCAAGGTTACTGTGTCCAGGCCCAAGGGACAGAAGTGGTTCTGGTCAGCCCACCAGGCCGTGGCTCCGAACCGAAGGCCAGTGGGCAGCTCCTGCTGTTCCCATGTCCCTGTCTCATGCCTTCGTGTCAGGCTCTACCGGAAATGCCATTCTTCCTCACCAGTGGCCCCTGAGACCCGGAATACCACTCCTGACCCCACGAGGACCCTGCGGGCCCCAACTCTGAAACCCTTTGGCCACTTCCGGAACAAAGTAGATAAAGGTTTTCTTCTTCTTCTTCTTCTTCTTTTTTTTTTTTTTTTTGGTTTTTGGGCCACACCCAGGGATGCTCAGGGCTGACTCCTGGCTCTGCACTCAGGAATCACTCCTGGCAGTGCTTGGGGGACCCTATGGGATGCTGGGAATCGAACCCGAGTCAGCCGCGTGCAAGGCAAACACCCTTCCCGCTGTGCTGTCGCTCCAGCCCCCCCAAGTGTTTTCTTCTGACTCTCAGTGTGGTGCTCAGGCTGGCCCAGGTGCCGAGAAATCTGGGCCTCCCCTTGCTCCCTCCCCCAGGACCCCCTCAGTCCTGGCTGCCTCCCCCAGAGCACGTGGACCCTGAGCGGGCTGTAGCTTTGGGGATTTGCTCCCCTCGAAGGAGGGGGCCTGGGTCTCCCCCTGCCTCTTTTTTTTTGTTTGTTTGGTTTGGGGGCCTCACTCGGTGGTGCTCAGGGCTGGCTCCTGACTCTGTGCTCAGAGATCCCTCTCCGGGTGGTGCTTAAGGGCTGGAGCGATAGCATAGTGGGGAGGGCATTTGCCTTGCACGCAGCCGACCCTGGTTCGATCCCCGGCATCCCATAGGGTCCCCCAAACACCGCCAGGAGTGATTCCTGACTGCAGAGCCAGGAGTCAGCTCTGAGCATTGCCAGGTGTGACCCCAAAACAAACAAACAAACAAAAATCCCATTCCTTCCTTTCTTAGGGGCTGGAGCGATAGCACAGCAGGGAGGGCGTTGGCCTTGCACGCAGCCGACCCCGGTTTGATCCCCAGCATCCCATAGGGTCCCCCGAGCACCGCCAGGAGTAATTCCTGAGTGCAGAGCCAGGAGGAACCCCTGTGCATCGCTGGGTGTGACCCAAAAAGAAAACAAAATCCGGGTGGTGCTTGGGGGAATTTATGAGGTGTCAGAGATTGAATCCAGCTTCACGAGTGCAAAACAAGCTCTGAACCCACCATATCATCTCTCTGGCCCCAGAGACTTTTTTTAATGTTGGGGACCATATGGATGCTGGGGGTCGAACCCAGGTCAGCCGCATGCAGCAAGGCAAACACTTACCTGCTAGACAATTTCTTGGGCCTAGAGACATTTCTGTTTTTCTAGCTACAAACAGAAATGACTTAAGCTCCATCAGTACCACTCCTTGGAGTTGATTTAAGGACGAGGAAAATGCTCATTTGAAAAGTGCTATTGGGCTTCCATATGACCCTGCAATACCACTTCTGGGAATATATCCCGAGGATGCAAAAAAGCACAGTACAAATGACATCTGGACCTATATGTTCATTGCAGCACTGTTCACAATAGCCCAAATCTGGAAACAACCCGAGTGCCCTAAAACAGATGACTGGTTAAAGAAACTCTGGTACATCTACACAGTGGAATACTATGCAGCTGTGAGGAGAGATGAAGTCATGAAATTTGCTTATAAATGGATAGACATGGAGAGTATCATGCTACGTGAAATGAGTCAGAAAGAGAGGGACAGACAGAAGGACTGCACTCATTTATGGAGTATAGAATAACATCACATGAGGCTGACACCCAAGGACGGTAGATACAAGGGCCAGGGGGATTTCCCCATAGCTGGAAGCCTGCTTCATGAGCAGAGTGGAGAAGGCAGATGGAATAGAGAAGGGATCACTAAGAAAATGATGGCTGGAGGAACCAGTTGGGATGGGAGATGCATGCTGAAAGTAGACAATGGACCAAACATGATGACTTCTCAGTGTCTGTGTTGCAAGCCATAATGCCCAAAGTAGAGAGAGAGTCTGGGGAATATTGTCTGCCATGGAGGCAGGGGGAAGGTGGGAAAGGGGGGGTATACCCAGGATATTGGTGGTGGGGAATGTGCACTGGTGGAGGGATGGGTGTTTGACCGTTGTGAGATTGTAACCCAAACATGAAAGCTTGTAACTATCTCACGGTGATTCAATAACATTTTTAAATTTTTTTTTAAAAAGTGCTCATGGATCACAGCAGCAGACACGGATTGGCCTCGGTGCCCTCTGAGGAGGGGCGGATGAAGGCCTGGTGAATTCAGAGGAAAGTCACAAAGTGAGGACAGAGAGGAAATGGTTCTTGAGCAAGAACGTGGCCGGAACTGGACAGGATTAAGTTACGGGAAATAAGTCCAAGATGCAAAGGTCGGATCACAGCAATTGTCCAGCGGGGAGGGCATTTGCCTCTCACTCAACAGACCCGGGTTCGATCCTTGGCATCCCATAGGGTCTCTGAGCCCCACCAGGAGTGCTTCCTGAGTGCAGAGCCAGGAGGAACCCCTGAGCATCACCGGGTGGGACCCAAAGATATGAAGGCCCTGGAGGAATGCTTCCTCCCCTGTGGAAACACAAATCACTGTGTCACTGTATCACTGTCATCCCATTGTTCATCGATTCGCTCGAGTGGGCACCAGTCACGTCTCCATGGTGAGACTTGTTGTGACTGTGTTTGGCATCTCGAATACACCACGGAGAGCTTGCCAGGCTCTGCAGTGTGGGCGGGATCCTCTCGGTAGCTTGCCGGGCTCTCCGAGAGGGACGGAGGGATCGAACCCGGGTCGGCCCTGGCACCACTCCTTAATGCTGTGGGAGTCCATGAGACTAGAGCCCTTGTAACTACAGGCAGCAGAGACCGTGCAATGTTTCTTCCAGTCCACTCCGCCTGAACTGCTCCTTCATTTCTCTTAGTGATGCTCAAGATTTTCCTGGTTTGCGTAAAATATATAATTTTCCAAGTCTAATAATGATGGGCTGGAGAGATAGCACAGCGGGGAGGGTGTTTGCCTTGCACACAGCCGACCTGGGTTCGATTCCTCCATCCCTCTCGGAGAACCCGGCCAGCTACCGAGAGGATCCCACCCGCACGGCAGAGCCTGGCAAGCTCCCCGTGGCGTATTCGAGATGCCGAACACAGTCACAACAAGGCTCACCATGGAGACGTTACTGGTGCCTGCTGGAGCAAATCAATGAACAATGGGACGATAGTGCTACAGTGCTACAGTTTTGCATACAACGTAAGCCTTGGTGAGGTTGATTTTATCTTCACAAATCCTCAGAGCTAAGGCTGTACTTCCAGTTTTGTCCATACGGGGGTTTTCATTTTGAGCTGTGACTGTATATAGCAGTGCATTTCAGAATATTTACCAAACAGAGGCTATGATGCATTGTGACAGGAGAAAAGTGGGACTTCAAAGACAGTGGAGGTGGGGTGGGGGGCATTTCCCCTCCTCTTGTGCTCGTCCAAACTCTCCATTTCATTTCCGGCAAACAGACTCACAATGGGAGGAAAGGATCTACATTTCCTCTCTTTTTACAACCTGGCCTCATCACACAGGGACACGCTGCCTCATTCTCTGGTTTTCCTATTAGACTCCACAACATACTGTTTGGGTTTTTTTCTTGCTTTTTGGGTCCCACCCGGCAATGCTCAGGGGTTCCTCCTAGCTCTGCACTCAGGAATCACTCCTGGCGGTGCTCGGGGGACCCTATGGGATGTTGGGAATCGAACCCAGGTCAGCCGCGTGCAAGGCCAATGCCCTCCCCACTGTGCTATTGCTCCAGCCCTACAGTTTTGCTTTTTGATTGAAGCACCATAAAGTCTTTCTGTTTTATTTATTTATTTATTTATTTAGTTAGTTAGTTAGTTAGTTAGTTATGAGGGGTTGAGGGTCACATCGGCAATGCTCAGGGCTGACTTCTGGCTCTGCACTCAGGAATCAATCCTGGCAATGCTCAGGGAACCCTATGGGATGTTGGGAATCGAACCCGGGTCAGTCACATGCAAGGCCAATGCCCTCCCCACAGTGCTATCGCTCCAGCCCTACAGTTTTGCTTTCTGATTGAAGCACCATAAAGTCCTTCTGTTTTATTTATTTATTTATTTATTTATTTATTTATTTATTTATTGGGGGTTGGGGGTCACATCAGGGATGCTCAGGGCTGACTCCTGGCTCTGCACTCAGGAATCACTCCTGGCGGTGCTCGGGGGACCCTATGGGATGCCGGGGATCGAACCCAGGTCGGCCGCATGCAAGGCAAACGAGCCCCACCCCCGTGCTGTGCTATTGCTCCAGCCCCATAAAGCCCTTCTTCTTGCCCTTAACAATCTAAGTGGGTTTGAGTCATCACTCTCTCTCAAATCACTTCAGGCCCCCTTCCTCTCACCACAGACACCCCTCTTGGCTTTTATTATTTTATTATAATAAAATGGCTTTTATTATTTTTGCTATTTTAATTATTTTTAAATTATTTTTAATTATTTTTTTCATGGCTAATTTTTTCTTCCTTTTTGAGTCCAACCAGGCAGTGCTCAAGGCTTACTCCCGGCTCTGCACGCAAGAATTCCTTCTGGCAGTGCTCGAGGGGGCCCCTTGTAGGATGCCGGGGCTCAAACCCGGGTCGGCCACATGCCAGGCAACACCCTCTCCCTGCTGTGCTATCGCTTCAGCCTCATTTTCACGGCTCTTTTTGCCTATGTGTCTCCAGGAGCAAAAAAGTACAGCCCCTACCCCACCCTTTTTTGCCTGCCGCCTAGTAAGTGTTTATTCAGGGACATTTCACAATGCTGCAAAGGGGTGATTAAGACTCAGCCTGTTTCCAGCGGCTGGACCCCACCGCCCCGGCCTCTTAGCCGACTTGCAGGAAGCCTATCTGCCGCCTGCACATCCTAGAAAGTCCAGAAGTGATTCACCGCCGGGCTCCAGCCCGAGAGTCCCTTGGAAGCCACCGCCCCGCGTCCCCTCGGTGACACAGCTCTGCTCCTCCTCGAGCAGTTTCGTGCCTCGTCCCGGCTTTCTGGGAAGCAGATAGGAAGTGTCCTTTCCAAATACCCCCGACCGCTAAGCTATATAAGAGCCTGGACACCGGCAGAGGCCTCAGGAAGAACCAGCGCGGAGCAGAGATGGTGAGTGTGACTTTGAGTGTGACTTTGAGTGTGACTTTCTCTCTCCTCGGGGAAACGGCAGAGTTGGGGCAGGTGGAGTCTCAGATGCCAGCCAGCCCGGGGTGTCTGTGGGTGACCCTACCCCCAGCTCTGCTGCCATCTCCCCCCACCTCCTTGTGTGCTGAGATCTTTCTCTTGGTTTTGGCAATCCAAAATCTG